>NC_033800.1:117517307-117543297 GCF_001876935.1 Asparagus officinalis
ACTCCTGTTTTCAAGTATCATGTAGGGGCAGTGCCATAAATCTTGTAGCAAATATTTTCTATCTTTTCAGATTATCTGGTTTGAACTTTACTACAGTGAATAATATGTTTAACCATATTCTGCATATATTGTTTACTTTCTCACCTTTAAACTTTGCATTTATTATGTTTCTGGTGGTCAGTCTATCATGTAAAATCTGGAATATTATCACGACGACATCTCTTTGACCCTCTTGTTGCGTAACATTTATCATGGAATCCTCTCTTAGGCTTATATTGCATAGGATCCTTCTGGAATTGTTTGGATATATAGATGTTGTATGTGGTAGATTCTTGCTGTAAACTTACCTACTTCGGAAGTTTGATCTTTTGAAATTCATTACTCTTGGGCCTGGTTTTTGCTTGTTAATAATATTTTTCTCCTCAAGTATTTAGTGTTCCCTATGATAACTCACTCTTATTGACGAGTGAATGTGCTCTTTTAACAACATTTAGTTCTGAAGACTTCTCTTGAGAAAGACATGTGGAAACACTATAACGACTTAGTAATTTTGATCTTTACCCTGGTGTTCTGCTCGTATTTGAAGCTTAGGTGTATGTTGTAATCTTCTATATGAGGAACAGTTATTTAAAGCTTGGTCCTTATATAATGGTTATCTAATGCTTGGATCCAGTCATCCAGATATATTTTTGGGGATCAGATGAACTGATATATAGTTCATTACTGTTTCTTACTGCTTTTATATTAGTTTCGTGGTCACTGATGATCTAGTGATGGTTCCAGCTCTCGCGATCCTTCCAGTTTAACGACTTCTTCCTAATTTAATGAACTTTTTAGCTTCAGATGTAAATTTTACAACATAATACTAATGATCTTTCATCTTTCTTGCTGTATTAATTTGAAGGGTTAATTGCAGATACACCCTGATGCAGCACAAAGTAGATCCGAATTTTTTGGAGTTAGGAATAGGATTTTTTTTTAGTTTTAGTTTTCCTTGTGATTTTAATTGCAGTTAGACTAATTAGTATTTCAATCATAGTTAGGATTAGTTGCAATTTTATTTGTTGTTATCTTTTAGTTAGAATTTTATTTGATTTTATCTTTATAAGCTTTTGTTTTCTCTTTTGTTTATTCTAAAAAGTATTGTGCTTCTTCGTTTTAGGGAGAATGAGAAGAAATTTTATGTGAGACACCTTGCATATGAATTGTAGCTTGTATATGCTTGTGGTTTTGCCTGGCATGTGACGTGCCCAGGTGTGAACTTCAACATTTCTATTTATTTGTTTGTTGTTATTTTAGCATCTGACCGACATCATTTAGTATCAGAACAAGCCTTGATCCATGCATGAATATTATGATTATGAAATAAATTTCAAAAGAAAAACGTGAAGGAGCTAAACATTGAAGTCATGATTGATACTTACAGATTTTCATTTTGTTCTGTTAGATTAAGTCTATTGGGTATTGGGTTAATGGGTTGTGACCCGTTAATCATACCCCTATTTGTATGACTATATATATATATCTCTAGTATCTGAATAAATCAATTAAGTTAGGGTTTTTGCTCTCTCAATTATCTTTTTCTAAATGGTATCAGAGCTTGAAACCCTACACGTCACAAATTCTCATTTAAAAAAACTAGCCGCCGCCGCCTCTTCTCCTTGCCGCCGGCACTACCGCCACCACTAGCCGCGCCGCTACAGTGCCGCGCCGCTACAGTACCATGCTGCTATAGTACCGCGCCATTTGTTTTGTTTCTTTTTTTTCATGGCCTTGAATAGGTGATTCGAGACCACACATGACCCGATCCGATCATCTACTACTGCCTATTTTTGATCTGCTCTTAGTCTATGTTTAAAGAACAGATCTCTACTACTGTCCTGATTATTTGACTACTACCTGCCTACCACTATTGTGCAACAATGTCGGAAATAGATCTCTCCTCTTCTACATCTCCCTCTGCTGCTGCTGGTCAGACTTCTGCGCCCAAGGTAGTCTTGGGGACTACAATAAAATTGAATGGTACAAACTATCTGCTCTAGGCTCAGGCTTTCCGCATCTTCATTGGCGCTCAGAGCAAACTTCCACATCTTCTGGCCTCTCCTCCACCCACCACAGATCCCACCTACAGTTCCTGGCTCTCGTCTGATTATTGTATTATGACGTGGCTCCTCAACAGCACGGAACCACAGATTAGTAGCAGTGTTATGTTCTTAACCACTACGAAGGAGATGTGGGACAGCCTGAAGATTATGTACGGAAATGAGAAGAATGATTCCCGTGTATTTGAGATTTATGAGCGACTGTTTACGCTCAAACAGGGAGATAGGTCAGTTCCGGAGTTCTTTGGTGAGTTAAAGGGACTGATAGACGAACTGGAGATGCATCAGCCTGCAGTAGCTGATGCGGCGACGCTGTTGGGATATCGTCGTGACTTGGCAGTGTCCAAGTTTCTTTCTGGATTATACCCTAACTTGCAGTCCCAGGTGAGAGGACATATATTGGGTGGAGATACCATCCCCTCACTGACTGCTACATTCTCCAGAGTCATGCAGGTCTCTACTGGTGTTTCTTCTGATACTTCTGCACTGTCTCCACCTTCAGTGGATCAGTCTGCCATGTTCTCTAGTAGAGGCAGAGGCCGAGGTCGTGGTCGTGGTCGTGATTCTTTGGGAGGACGTGGCTCTTTTAGTGGGAGATAGGGTGATTCTGATAGGGGTTCACGTCAGTGTGGTCACTGTGGGAGGACCAATTATATTTCTGAGCAGTGCTGGGAGAAGTTTAGTCGTCCTCAATGGGCCCAAGTAGCCGATGCCGAGTCGACTCGCTCGTCTATTTCTACTACTATTTCTAGTAATCCAGCTACTACTGTTCCTATTGTTCAGATTTCTCAGGCAGATTATGAGAGGTTACGCCAGCTAGAGCTCTCTCAGAACAGTCATTCGGCTACTCATGCATCCTCTTCAGGTATGGATGCTTACATAGCTTCTCCTCATGAACCATGGGTACTAGATTCTGGAGCCTCATCCCATATGACAGGTATAAAGGATCGTTTTGTCTCTTTACATCTTTCTGATAAGTTTCCCTCTATTCGCATCGCTGATGGTACATTTTCTCCAGTTCTTGGTACTGGAGTAGTTCATGCTACTTCCTCTTTGAAACTCACTGATGTGTTATATGCTCCTAAATTTCCTGTTAGCTTATTATCCATTAGCAAGTTTACAAAGCACAATAACTGTAAAGTCACATTCTTTCCTTCTTATTGTGTTTTTCAGGACCTAGCAACTGGGATGACGATTGGTTCGGGGTATGAGAGATGAGGTATGTACTATTTGGACGACAGTGTGCCGGGTGCTGGTCTTGTTGCAGCACAGCCTGATTCTACCTTACTGTGGCACTGGCGTCTGGGTCATCCTTCACTACAGAAACTTAGATCGGTAGTTACTGTTCAGTCTTCCCTTTCTTCTTTAGGTTGTGAGTCATGTGAACTGGGTAAGCACCATCGTGCTTCTTTTCAGAGTCGTGTCGATAAACGCAGTAGTTTTGCATTTGAGTTAGTTCATTCTGATGTCTGGGGTCCTTGTCGTGTTCCCTCTGTGAAGGGTTTTTAATATTTTATTGTTTTTGTTGATGATTTCTCTCGCATGACTTGGTTATATTTGTTGAAAGAGAGATCTGAAGTCTCGCATGTTATTAAACTTTTTTATAATGAAATAAAAACCCAGTTCTCTACTTCTGTTCATATTCTTCATACTGATAATGCTTTGGAATATATGAAAAATGACGTTTCAAAATTTTGTGCTCTTAATGGTATTATTCATCAAACTTTATGCTCTCACACTTCACAACAAAATGGAGTTGCTGAGAGGAAGCATGGACATATTCTCGATGTTGCTAGAACACTGATGATACATATGAATATTCCAAAGTACTTTTGGTCGGATGCTGTCCTCACTGCCTGTTATTTGATTAATCACATGCCTTCCTCTGTTCTTGATGGTTTGATACCATTCCACTGTCTTTATCCTACTAAAAAACGTTTTTCTGTGATTCCTCGAGTTTTTGGTTGTACGTGTTTTGTTCAGGATTTGACTGCTGGTTTGGATAAATTGTCTCCTATGTCCATTAAGTGTGTGTTTGTTGGATACTCACGTACTCAAAAAGGGTATATGTGCTATCATCCGACCACCAGGAGATATTTTGTTTCTGCTGATGTTACCTTTTTTGAGTCTGTCCCATATTTTTCCTCTGGTTCCACTACCTCTGTCAGTCCACAGGTGTCACTATCTTCTACGGCTCCCACTACTATTCCGGTATCTGCTCCTGAGGCTACTGCACCAAAGCCTCTACTGACATATTCTCGCCGTCCTAAAGTACATACACCTGTCTCTGCTCCTGCTGACTCTTCTTCTCCAGCTGCAGGTCCATCTCATGTCGAACCTCATATCTCTTCTGACTTAGATGTTCCTATTGCTCTTCGTAAAGGTAAACGGTCTTACCCAAAATATCCTATCTCTCTTTTTGTCTCTTATGACCGTCTCACCTCATCATTTTGTCAGTTTGCTTTGTCATTATCCACTATATCTTTACCCAGGTCACATGAGGAAGCTTTGTTAGTACCCGTCTGGAAACAGGCTATGGATCAGGTCACATGAGGAAGCTTTGTTAGTACCCGTCTGGAAACAGGCTATGGATGAGGAGATGAATGCACTGCTTTCTAGAGGGACTTGGGATTTGGTCTCTCTACCTGCTGGAGCGACTGTGGTTGGCTGCAGATGAGTGTATACCTTGAAATATCGTCCTGATGGGTCTGTTGATAGATATAAAGCTCGCCTGGTTGCTAAATGATATACCCAGACATATGGTATTGACTATTTTGAAACATTTTCTCCCGTTGCTCGTCTCAACTCCATCAGAATTTTTTTCTCTCTGGCTGTTAATATGGATTGGGCGATGCACCAACTAGATGTGAAGAATGCTTTCCTTTATGGTGATTTGGACGAGGAGGTTTATATGGAGCAACCTCCTAGGTATGTTGCTCAGGGGGAGAATCTTATCTGCAGGCTGAGAAAGGCCATCTATGGGTTAAAGCAGAGTCCTCGAGCTTGGTTTGATAAGTTCAACAAGGTTATTTCTAATGTTGGTTTTCAACATTGTCAGTCTGATCACTCTGTCTTTCTTCGACGCACAACAACTGATTTGGTTATTTTAGCCGTATATGTTGATGATATTCTGCTGACTGGGAGTGACTCTGTTGCCTTAGCTGAGACTAAGGAGTATCTAAACCGTCATTTTGTCACTAAGGACATGGGAAAGCCAAAGTATTTTCTTGGGATTGAAGTTGCATATAAAAAACATGGTCTGTTGTTGTCCCAAAGGAAGTATGTGCTAGATTTACTAGAAAAAACAGGTCTCTTGGAATGCAAACCTGCAAGCACTCTAATGGAGGCAAATGTTGATTTGTGACGTGATGATACCTCTCTACTAGATGATGCTGCACGATATAGGAGACTAATTGGGAAGCTAATATATTTGACAGTTACCAGACCTGATATTACTTTTGCAGTAGGTGTACTGAGCAGGTTTATGCACAAACCTAGAGAGGTTCATTGGACAGCAGCTCTGAAGATTTTGGCATATGTCAAAAGTTGTCCTGGCAAGGGATTGTTATATAAGAAACATGTGCATACTCACATTTCAGCTTTCTCTGATGCTGGCTACGCAGGAGACATGGGAGACCGAAAGTCAACCTCAGGATTTTGTACTTTTGTTGGAGGTAATCTTGTGACTTGGAGAAGTAAGACACAAGATGTAGTATCACGATCTAGTGCAGAGGCCGAATATAGAGTAATGACTCACACTGCTTGTGAGATGGTGTGGCTAAGAAAGTTTATGACAGAGCTTGGTTTTGTTCAGTCTGGACCCATGCCAATGCATTGTGACAACCAGTCTGTCATTTATATTGCACAGAATCCTGTGTTTCATGAGAGGACAAAACATATTAAAGTTGACTGCAATTTTGTCAGAGATGCTTGGGAGAAGAAGATAGTATCTCTCACATTCACTCCGTCCTCACAACAACTTGCTGATATTCTTACCAAGGCTACTTCTTCAAAGATGTTTTCTACTATATGTGACAAGCTGAGCATGGTGGATATTTATGCTCCAGCTTGAGGGGGAGTGTTAGATTAAGTCTATTGGGTATTGGGTTAATGGGCTGTGACCCGTTAACCATACCCCTATTTGTATGACTATATATATATATCTCTAGTATCTGAATAAATCAATTAAGTTAGGGTTTTTGCTCTCTCAATTATCTCTTTCTACATGTTCCAATTTCAAAATTGGAGGTCCAGCTTTCTCCAAGCAAGGGGGGTTTATTGGTTGAGGATTGTTGATTTGGACTCGGACTTTTTATTGGATTTTAATTTAGGGTGTTATTTGTTTTGAACTAGAATTTGGATTTAAATTTAAGGTGTTATTGGTTTAGGACTAGGATTCGGATTTGAATTTAATGTGTTATTAGTTTAGGACTAGGTTTTGGATTTGAATTTAACATGTTATTGGTTTAGGACTAGGATTTGGATTTGAATTTAAGGTGTTATTGGTTGTCTAGGATTGTTATTAGGACTAGGATTTTAAAAACCACACCCCATTCCAACTCTACTGTTTTTAGTAAGAAATTTTCAAGAGAAAGTCCAAGTCAAAATTGATGGATTGTGATCTTACACTATGGATTTTCTCTCTCCTCTTCTCTGTAATTATTTAAATACTTAATATATTTTAAATTAAATATACTTAATTTTAAAATATTTAATATTTCTAATTTATTTATATATTAACATTGAATGTATGTAATTTTAAAATATTTTTAATCAACTTCTATAAATTTAGTTCATTCATTTAAAATGAAGTATATTTAATACTATTTAATTATTTGATATGTTTAATGTTTATATTAAATTAGATATGTTTATTATTTAACATTTCTTGAATATATAAATATTTTAAATATTTAATATTATATTAAATACATTTTGTTTGAGTTGTTTAAATGGATCGTAAGATGCATTCACTTTTGTTGTTGTCATTCGTTAATCGAAATGAGGATGGTTTTTTAAATTAATGTTTAATTTTTGATTAATAATTAAAGATAATAATTTAATTAGAAGCTCCTAATGCAAATAATTCACAAATCTAAAATTTAGTCCGAGAATCAGGCCCTCAGGGTATGAATCCAAAGCATAAGTTCAAGAATCCAAACTAAAAATTCAAGAATTCTACTCACAGAAATCAAAATCCAACCCAAGAGTCCGGGGCTCTAGTCATAAAATCCGAGTCCAGGTCCCAATCCAAGAATGTTGGATTCGTGGACAATTGTCTGAGTCCAAATCGATAATCCGAAACGAATAACACCCCCGAAGAGATTTGATGCCTATAAAAATAAAACGGAAAATTTTGGAGTTAGGATTAGGAAAATCTGTTAGGATTTTTTTCTTGGGATTTTAATTACAGCTAGTATTTCAATTATAGTTAGGATTAGTTGCAAACTTGCAAATTATTTGATGTGATCTTTTAGTTAGAATTTTATTTGATGTTATCTTTTTTGAAATTTGTTTTCTCTTAGTTTGCTTCTATAAAAGGGATTATGCTTCTCTGCTTTAGGGAGGAGAAAAGAATGTTTATGTTGGATACCCTCCACTTGAATTGTAGCTACTAGCTAGTAATAGACATATGGGTTGCTTGGTATATGAAGTGTCTACGAATGTGAAGCCCAACATTTGTATTTTTCTCTTAACTGAAGAGTGCAATTTCAATATTTGTCTTTTTTGTTTTGTTTTATCATATAATCATCTTCAACTGATTTCCATTGTTCCGTTCTACATCACACCCCCTTTGCACAATGAGGGCGGAGCCACTTATACCCCATAAAATGTTTCATTATCACTTACACGCCTGAACTCTGGAGGAAATTATTTCCTAAGTTAGCGTGAGATGTCACACGGGAATCACATTGTGATAAATTATCTTTTGTCTTCAGTTTAACTGAGAAAGACTATATTGCCCCTTAATTGAGGGAGAAAATGTAACATTGTCTGAGATTTAGAGGATGTAAGTACTAATAATATAGTTTAGGAGGAATAAGAGATTGCACCATTCTAGTGCAGGGGTGTATCTGCAATAACTGTAATTGGAATAAAAATTAACGTAGAAGGCATGCCAATATGCAAGTGATGATCTCACAGAAATGTCACCTGAGAATTGCGTGATGCTAAATCATATTTTCCCCTCAGTTTAACTGAAAAGACTAAATTATCTGCCATTTTTTGGGATTTTTTTGTTTGTGGGGGGTGGGGGGTTACATCATCTTAGATCAGAGGGTATAAGTACTAATAAAAAATTTCATGGGTGTATAAGTGGGTACACCATCATAGCACCAAGGGTTTATGTGCAATAAACCCTAATTGCAATAATAATTAACACGGAAGGCATCCAAGTGATGCTCTTACAGAAGCCAGGCTCTCGAGAAATATTGGAAGCTGGAACAAATGAATATAGGGACTAATCTGCATGAGAGTGTTTATATATGTACCCCCACTGAAACCTTTCTTGACTTGATGATGCTCTATTCAGCTTTATATCGACCTGACGCTTTATATTTGCTCTGTCTTAGCTACCTTTTTGATGTTCGATCGGTTGGCTCTAGCGCACATAATCATCATGAAACCAAAATGTTATGGAAATGGATATTGAGTAAATTAAAGTTTATAGATGGCAGTGGTTAAATGGAAGATTGGACCTCGGATAGCTGGATCATATGCTCAGATATGAGAGGCTTCTGCATTGAAGTCTATGTCAACCCTTAAAAATATCGCTAGGCCATATAAATGAAATAAGTCTGAATATCACAAGTTCCTTTTTCCTGTAAAAATCTGGAAGGAAACTGGCATGAAGTAATCTACAAGTTCTTCTGTCTTTGACAGAAAGATATTTTAATTGGTTGGAGGTTGTCAATTATTTTTATGTCTTCTATAGCGATTTATAATTGTCTGGATTGTCTATTGGGCTCGTCAAAGAATCGAGTTGATGACTTTCATTTTGGAGAACCTACAGGGAACCGAGAATACATGGAAATGTTTCTTAAGAAGGCTAGGCAACCAATCCAATTTTAGTTTATGTTACATTAAATTATATCATTCCTCATCTTGATATTTTTTCTTCATGCAAATGCTTAAAGGCTTTGAGTAGAATTCTAATGCTTTAGTTGAGTTTCCACTAGGGGTGCTAAACCGTATCCGTATCCGAGGAAATATCCGTAACCGTATCCATTAGGATACGGATATGGTTACTCAAATCTATAACCGTTAGGATATGGTTACAGATATGTTTTTGTAGTGAAATATCCGTATCCGAAATATCCGAATACATATTAGTCATACTCTTACGATAGTTTCGATTCTTAAATTACGGATTTGTGGTTAATTTTGATGATCAAAATGTCTAATTTTAGCTTTTTAGTTATAATGAACATATTAACAAGCCCTTTTGTATCACATGAACTATGTTTTTCTCAATACTATTTAATTTTCTCTTATCCATTTTGTATCCGCATGCATATCCACTTATATATCCGTAACTATATCTGATTTTACGGATATGGATATGAATTTTCGTTACAGAGGTATATTCGTATCTGTATCCGAGATGGGTAAACGGATATGGATATGATAAGCATCATATCCGAGCCGTATCCGGACCGAATGCGCCCCTAGTTTCCACACAGTGTGGAAATTACTTTGCCAAAGCAAATCTCTATAGTTACAGAGGAATAGTCCAAAATGCATATACTCTCTCTCTCTCTCTCTCTCTCTCTCTCTCTCTCTCTCTCCCCCCTCTGTGTCTCAATATATAAAGTTCATGAAATTGTGTGCTTCTTGGCTATTGATAGTTGTATTCCTCTTTCCTTTTTATCTAGGAAATCACTAAGTTTAGACCGAATGAAGCCTTGGAAACCACCACTGTTAGCATGCAATATGCTTCCTTGTGCATTTATTATATTTTCATTCAGCAAAAGGAGCAATTTTGGTCAACAAGCGAGGTTTTTTATGTTGAAGGCATCTGAATTGTGTTTATCTTCATAATAAAATATAGCAAGTTAGAGGCATGGTTTTATTCTTACTTCTTTAATATTTTCTTTGTATTGCACCTAGGTTTTTTGCTTTATTGGTAGAATGAATTTAATGGATGCTGAAATGCCATCAGTGAATCTAATTCTTCCGGTGTTTGGCTACATAACATTTGTTAGTGTAAGGTGGTAATTTTACTTTTACTTTTGGTTGCTACTGTTTTTTGTTTGCTTCTCTCTCATAAGCATCCAATTATTTTCTCCAGATGGTTTTCTCAACACCTGGTATGCATTTAAAAGTAATATATATATATATATTTCTGTTTTCCTTTTCTGATACTTCATCAGGTTTTCAAACAGTTGTTTGTCTTCCCTTGCATTTGTTTCAAAACCCTTCTAAAACTTCTAAACTCCTCATTCATTTATCTTTTCTTCCCAGGCACAAACATGATTCCCCCCCTTAGTTTTGTTTGTTTCTCATTTTTCCTCCATCAGGTTCTATTAAAAGAAAAGTTTCTTGGCAGAATTCTGCATCTCATCACCTTCAGACTGTGTTATTATTCCCTGAATGGACTTTGGTATTTATTAGGTGCATGTGGTGGGTTCATGACATGCCAAGTTACACGCTTATCCCTTTTGTTGTTACCAAAAGCTTATATTTTTAGGCTTGTTAACAGTTGCCATTTCTCACATCATTCCGCATGGTAAGTTTCTCTTTGACCCTACTCTTTGTGATAGTTTTTTTTTTGGGGTTTTTGCTTTTAGACCCATTTGTTTACTCCCATTTATTTTTAAACCCATGTACTATTATTTGTATCTTTAAGCCCAATTCACATTTTGTATTTATTTTTAAACCCAATCTTCAAAATATAAAAATAAGTGGTTTTGGGTTTAAAGATAAATACAAAAGGTGAATTGGGCTTAAAGATACAAATAATAGTACTTGGGTTTAAAAATAAATGGGAGTAAACAAATGGGTCTAAAAGCAAAAACCCCTTTTTTTTTTTGATTAAAAGCTCGATGACGCAGTATGTTTATTCTGTTCTCACGAAATAGTGTGTTTTTTCGTTTGTTAATTTCTTTTTAACATTCACCCTTGTTCTTCAGCTACCTCCATTTTTGGATCACGTTATCACCAAACGCAACCAATGACCTTAGATCGTGCTTCGTATTGATTGTCAAGTCCTTAATTATTTGTGGTTTTATTGGTGTTAGCTTTCTCTGAAGCGACATGCGTTTCCAATAGTGAAAAATGCATTTCAAAGCTGGACGTCATCATGATTTTTTTTTTTTTTTTTTTGCAATGAATGGTATTCTGTAGAAAAGCAGCTTATGACGATGAAATTATTTTAGCACTATCTCTGCCAAATATCATGCTAACAAAGTGAAATAATGAGTGGAACTTGTTATACATTCACGGAAGATCCACTTAGTTTCTTACTGTTCCTTCTACTGATTTATGTTAGTTGTCTAATCTCTGAAAACTGCACTGTTGTGATGGTTAGGCTCCCAGGATCTCTCCAGATTAAACTTAACTCTCTTATTGGATGAAGTGGTTAGTGGCTTATCTTCTAGAAACACCTTAGATTTTGTTTTCTTGGGTTAATTGTGAATAGGCCTTCTGTACTGATGCCCAGTTGCGATTAGACACCCTGTAGCTCTATTTGTTCTGATAGACCCCCCTGTAGTGTTTGCCCATGTGTGAGTAGACCCCCTAAGTGAGTTTTTTCGACTATTTTAAGAGGTAAAAAGAAAATAGTGACTGGGGTTCTATCCTCACCAATAGAACTACAGTGGTTCTATTTGCCTCGAAATATTTTTGCCTGACAAGTAGAACTACAGGGGTTCTATGGGCAACTGGGCAATAGTAAAGGGGGTCTACCCTCAGTTGACCCTTTTTAAAGGTTCTCCTGCAAATTTTACAACAAAGTTGCGGTAGTCTTTGTTTCTGTACTACTTAGATTGAAAGGTATGCCGAGTGTTTGTATTCTTCATCTGAAACCTTTCTTGATTTAATGATGTTTCTCTTCATGCCTCCAGGTTTCAATTATGGTAAACCTTCATATTTGCTGTATACCTAGCTGTTTCCTATACGGTGGTTTTGCAATGCTAGTACACATAAAAATCATGAATTGCATTTTGTTAGGAAGATGGCTACTGGGCAAATTCTGAAGGATATGGTTAACTATGACTGAATATGCTAGAAAAACTAGAGTTGTTAAATTGAAGTTGAGTGGTTGACTTGAATATACGCTCACATATCAGAGGTTTTCTGCATTGCTGCCTAAGTTGATCATTGTCAATATGGATGGGCAATATAATTCAAAAGCTTTATAACACTAGTATGCAATACGTGCGCTGCACGTGATGCATATTAAGAAGCAACATGAGTAAAAATCACATATTGAATTCAGGTGACGAAGGAAATCAAATCAAATAGGACTAATCTACCTAAATCCTTCAACTGGTTAATCTGTTTTTTTTTTTCATTACAAAAAAGATAATGCATATACATAACATTTTGGTTAATCATTCAATTGTCATAATCCTTCAATTGTCTTGATAACCCAGTTACCCTATTCAATTATACGATGACTTCCTTTACTCAACTTCTCTTAATTACCCATTTTCTTAAATCTCATGAGAATTTCTATAAACAGCCAAAAATGAAAATCCCCGTAAATCTGAATTATCTTAATCTACTCAAAAGAATGTGATAGGAACTATAGATAAGGTGACCATGTCTATTATGTTGAATAGAGCATTTTAGGATGACCATATGATACAGCAGACCTTGATCAACCCTCTGCAGCCAGCAAATTCTATGCCACCCAGAAAAAAAATATAATTATGTGAATCTCTTAAAGTCGATAATATTAATAAGAAGTATCAGTTCCCTAGTGAACAATACAAACACACGGGAATGATCTCAAAATTGTTAAGGCTCACCAAAAATTTCCAAAAGTTTAAAGTTTCCATGCTACATATAATAGATCTATAACTTGTGAGCACGTGAGAGTGGGGACCACATGCATTGATGAAACCGCGTGGAAGGGAAGTTCACGTGAACAAATTTGTGTGGAAAGAAATTGTTTAGTGGACAATAGCAAGGCCCACCCGATTGACCATTCATGCCTATTAATACCCTATGGTTGCCTAGGGTTTTCGGTGGCAAGCAGCAAGGAGCTTTGATTTTCTTTTTGCTGGCGGCTACAAAAGTGCAGCGAAGGTGAAAGTGTGCGAAGGCTGGGGAAAAGCGGCGTGCAAACAAAACCTAGGGCGGCGTGCTGCAGCAGTGCGAGAAGAAAAGGCAGAAGGGAGAAAAGGAACTGCAGGCGGCTGTTTGGTGTTCGTGCACGGAGCCAGTGCAGTCTGTTTTTCTTTCTTGGGCAGCGTGCAGCGCCGATTTGAGAGAGGTTTTTTTTTTTGTTGTGCATCCCCTTTGAGAGATTAGAGAGTTATTTGAGGGTTTAAATTGTGAGAGTTGTAAACCCATTGTATTCTTTTTCTCTTTAATAGTAGATCCCCCCCTCCTTGCCCCGTGGACGTAGGCAGTTTGCCGAACCACGTAAAATTGATTGTTTGAGTTTGTGGCCATTGTAATAGCTTTAGGATCCCTCGACAGCTCAGTCCTAGAACTGATGAGAGGAAGAGCCGATATCTCACTTGGTTGAGATATCCGCTTCAGATTCTTGTCTCCTTGGTGAGACGGGAATTCTTATTATTGATCTTTCTCTCTTATTGTGCACCAACTCTGCCGAAATTTCCACTGCGCACAACAAGTGGTATCAGAGCTCGGGCTACGCTTGGGCTATTTGGGCTATTTGGAGGAGTAGATCGCTTTGGAAGTTCATCTAGGTCTTCGTTTGGTGATAAAGGTGGGATCTTTTGGTAAAGACTTTATCTTTTCAGTTTTGGGTCTATTCTTTGTTCGTTGGTGCGTAAGATGTCGGGGAAAGAAGGTGCTTCGGGTGTCGAGGGCGGTGCTTCTGGCGCGAAGACCATTCAAAGTCTGAATATCCATTCTATGAAGATAGATGTGGAAAAATTTAATGGCACAAACAACTTTGGATTATGGAGATGCGAGGTTTTGGATGCGCTGAACGCGCAGAATTTGGAGGATACCTTGGAATTAGATGGCAAGCCAGATGAGATTGAAGAGAAGGTTTGGAAAAAGATGAATCGAACGGCGTGTGGTGTGATTAGGTCTTGTTTGACTCAAGATCTAAAATATGATGTGATGAATGAGACTTCTGCGAAGAAGATTTGGGAGATTCTCGAAAGCAAGTATTTGACCAAGAGTGTGGAAAATCGCTTGCATTTGAAGAGGAGACTTTATCGTTTCCAGTTGAAGAAGGGAACCTCCATTAGAGATCACATGAACCACTACACAAAGCTTCTTGCGGATTTGGCGAATGTGGATGTCAAGATTGAAGATGAGGACAAGGCGTTGCTGTTGTTGAGTTCCTTGCCCGACGAGGAATATGAGACCTTCGTTCTTACTCTGATTAATGGGAAGGCATCACTTTCGTATAGTGAGGTCACCGCTGCACTTGTGAATTATCAGCTTCGAAAGAAGGATAAGGAGGCTTCGGTTGAGCCGGTAGCGGAGGCGTTGGTCGCAAGAGGGAAGGGTCCAAACCGAAAGAATTGGAAGTCACAGTCTAGAGTAGGAAAAGATCAGTGTGCTTGGTGCAAGGAGACTGGTCATTGGAAGAAAGACTGCCCAAAGCTCGACGAATGGATGAAGAATAAGCAGAAGGGAAAAGGGAAGCAACCATCATCAGAAGCAAACATCGTATCGGATGGTAATAATTCTGACTCTTCTATTTATTCGCTTTCTATCAGTCCTACAGATAGCTATTCGGAGGAATCTGAATGGATGTTGGATAGTGGTGCGACCTATCATGTGTGCCCTAGAAGGGAATGGTTCTCCAGTTTTGAGAAGCTGGTGGATAGTGGTGTGGTGTACATGGCTGATAACCGTGCATGCCAGATCCTTGGGATAGGAAGAATTCGCATAAAGATGTTTGACGGGACTGTTAGAGAGTTAAACGATGTGAGATATGTTCCTTCTTTGAGGAAGAACTTGATCTCGATTGGAGCTTTGGTTGGAGAGGGTCTGAAGGTTCGTGTTGAGGACATGGTTCTCGAGATTGCGAGAGACTCTCGTATTTTGATGAAGGGCGTCAGGAGAAATAACCTGTATTACTTGACTGGAGGTATAGTGGCAGGTGGAGAGCTGACGACTTCTGTTGATTCGACTAGACTGCGGCATTTGGGGCTTGGCCATTCCAGTATTGATTCCTCGCATAGATTGAAAGAGGGTGCAAAGACCTGCAGTTTGAAGTCCAGTGAACATGTTGATTTCTAGGCGTGTTTGGGTTGTAACCAAATCCCCATTGGAGAAAGTCCTAGTAGTATCCAACAGATTGAAGAAGTGTGATATTGGCAGAAAGGTGAAGGTACTCCATTCTGGTGGGAGGTACAAGATGGACCTGTTTCTGTGTTGGAGCCGAGCTCACGGCATTTCGAGACACTTCGTTGGAAAGGAAATCTTGGGGCAACTAGATAAGGTGACAAATTTGGAGAACCGTGCCTTTCTGGAGGAGGATCGGTGTTTGTGGTCGAGCAATGGTTTGCAGAAGAGTTTCTGGACAGAGGCTTCGACATATTTGGGTCATCCTATTAAAGAGTTGTCAACTGCTATGATTGGAGGTAAAACTTCATTAGAAGATAGGTCTGGTAGTGTCACTTTGGTTGAGGCTTCGATGAGGGAGCTAATTGACTCTCAGCAGGTGGAGAGTTTTGGACAGACCTTAGAGGTATCGCAGCGGGTGGAGACTGATGCTACTCCACATTGGGTAGGGATTTTCCCACATACTCCAGGTCATTTTGCATTGGTTGGGATTCCAGCTGACGTGACACAGCGTGGAAGTCATTTGGATTCAGATGCAGATGATGAGTTGGGTTTTGATTCGAGTGCAGCTGATAGATGCAGTTTGGATATGACCATTGGTTCACATCAGGTGGAGGTGTTTGAGGCCATTGGAGGTGCTATCAGTCGCAGAGTTGATGATATTGGAGAAGGGTTGCGAACTCTTCTATTGGATTGAGGTCGTTCGCGGCCATTTGGGTGAACTACGTTCGGCTTGATTCCTTGGGCAAGATGATACGTAGGCAGTCTTATGATGCAGCCGGGTTTGGATTTTGATGGGGGTGAGATCGATTTGGTGAGTAGACATCGACGTTTGGGAGAGTGTTCGCATTCTCATTTGGGGTCTCGACTTATTATGGATTGAGTCCGTTATCGTGAATTGTTTCACTTTGTACTGGACACAACAAGTGAGGCATTTGTTTTGGTTGGTGTCGGCTCAGTTTTGGAAAACTTCACCGAGGTGGAGAATTGTGAGCACGTGAGAGTGGGGACCACATGCATTGATGAAACCGCGTGGAAGGGAAGTTCACGTGAACAAATTTGTGTGGAAAGAAATTGTTTAGTGGACAATAGCAAGGCCCACCCGATTGACCATTCATGCCTATTAATACCCTATGGTTGCCTAGGGTTTTCGGTGGCAAGCAGCAAGGAGCTTTGATTTTCTTTTTGCTGGCGGCTACAAAAGTGCAGCGAAGGTGAAAGTGTGCGAAGGCTGGGGAAAAGCGGCGTGCAAACAAAACCTAGGGCGGCGTGCTGCAGCAGTGCGAGAAGAAAAGGCAGAAGGGAGAAAAGGAACTGCAGGCGGCTGTTTGGTGTTCGTGCACGGAGCCAGTGCAGTCTGTTTTTCTTTCTTGGGCAGCGTGCAGAGCCGATTTGAGAGAGGTTTTTTTTTTGTTGTGCATCCCCTTTGAGAGATTAGAGAGTTATTTGAGGGTTTAAATTGTGAGAGTTGTAAACCCATTGTATTCTTTTTCTCTTTAATAGTAGATCCCCCCTCCTTGCCCCGTGGACGTAGGCAGTTTGCCGAACCACGTAAAATTGATTGTTTGAGTTTGTGGCCATTGTAATAGCTTTAGGATCCCTCGACAGCTCAGTCCTAGAACTGATGAGAGGAAGAGCCGATATCTCACTTGGTTGAGATATCCGCTTCAGATTCTTGTCTCCTTGGTGAGACGGGAATTCTTATTATTGATCTTTCTCTCTTATTGTGCACCAGAAACTCTGCCGAAATTTCCGCTGCGCACAACATAACTGGCCTCCAAAATATATAACAACTCCATGGAGAATTGGAGATGGCAGGCTATTTATCCTACTTTATCCAACAAAAATGTCCTGGTTCTAATTCCATTGATGCAATTGTCCTGGTTCTAACTAAAAAAATCAATTACTAACAGGCCCATCTAAAAGTTCCAGTTCCAATTCCAATTGATTAAGTAGTCATGTAAATTTTACGATTATACTTCAAATAGGAATTTATGTAGTTCATCTTATTAAAGAGCCCATTAGAATGTATAAATATGACAAGAAATGCCAATGCACTGAGATTTAGTACGCACTAAGCGATCTAATGCTCCCAGCAAAAAGGGTTTGAATCTAAAGTGAACATTATTACATTTGAAAATAAAAATGACACACTGACTAAATGGAACGCAAGTTCCATGAGTTTACCTTCTTTTTTAGCGCTCGAATTCTCTTATCAATATCTTGGCTAACGTCCTCATTTTTAGATGTCTCGAATTCACTTATCAATTCTCATACGTAGCTCCCAATCTCGATGACAACTTGAACCTGCAAGTCACCGCAACCGTCTCAATGAACAGTCTAGGCACCACCGCCATCAGACTCCAGTTCACTGCCCTCTTCCTCGGCAACTGCAGCACCCTCACCAACATCATGGCCACCAGCTTCCCCGAGCTCTGCATCGCCCCCAGACAGTGTAAGCTAAACAACTGGCTGGAGGCCCTCGTCGTCCTCAGCGGCCTGAACCAAACTGAAGACTTCCTCGACCACACCCTGGACTTCACTCGCGGGTCCTCTTTTAAAGTGTGACTTCGTCACCTCCTCCATCACTGAAGGCGACTGGGAGAAAATATTCACCTTCATCAACAATTCCCTTAGTTCTCAGACCCTCGGTGATCAGCGACCAGTCTTGTTTACCATGACAATGCTACCAATGGGTGGAGCAATGGAGGATATATCAGAAGGAGCGATACCGTTCCCTCATCGACAAGAAAACTTATACAGTATCCAATACTTTACGGGATGGTTTAGAATCGATGACCAGTCGATCCAGAAGCATTTGGATCTGATGAACAGCATATCGATATTTATGCGTAATTTCATTACGAGCAACCCGAGGCCTGCTTATTACGGATACAAGGATATCGATATGGGTAGGAACAAGAGGGTTCTTCCCAGCTATAATGACTCCATGGTTTGGAGGGAGAGGTATTTCAAGGGGAACTTCGAGAGGCTGGCGAGGATTAAGAGGGAAGTTGATGCAGGGAATTATTTTAGGAGTGAGCAGAGCATTCCGTCTTATAATTCACGGGTGGGGGTTTCAGCGTCGTCGTCGTCACCGACCTCAAACCCTTTGAGCGTGACTCTTCAGTTCTCCACCGATGCTTGTATTTGCACAAACAAACAAAGTCTTTGACTATTGCATCAACACATGCACACTACAGGTATTGGTGATTTAGAAAAACAAGTTTTCTTTCGTATTGTTGTTGCGTTCTTTGATCGATGATCCTGATGTTGTTCCAGGACAAGTTGAGAGTGTTGTGAGTGATTTAAATAAAACGAGCTTGCCACTTCTGCTGTTGAAAAAACAAATAGATTTCTTACTTGGTTTGTTATTGTTTCCACATTTCCCAATCTTTGTATATCAACAGGATTCTCAGTTTTCAGTTTCCCAGATTGCGCTTGATCCAAGTCTTTAGCCTTGTCATCTGATGAAGCAAGAGTAGCCTGAAAATCAGACTGTTTGATTAGATATTCAAAGAAACTATTGGGATATAGATGGAAACTCACATACATTACTGATCATGAAAGATAAACATAAATAAAATAATAACATGTGTAAAAAAAAGCAGTCGGATGATGAATAACCTCTCAAACTTCAACCTCAAATGGCCTCTTTATGAGTATTCTGCTAGTCTTATCCAACAACCCAATAATAAATAGCCAATGAACATCATGCATAAATATATTAACTACATTACATGAAAATTTCATACAAAATATTGTCTGCTCAGTTTCTTTTACAGAACAAATATTTCTTCCATCAATTTTCTACATGACCTTTCAAATTGTGAGTCCTCAATCAAAAGATTCAATCCTTGCATTTGGCTTTGCTCTCTACTTATTTTCATGCACCTTTTACTTCAGCCAATCCTTCAGACAACTTATGCTACATTATTATGTCAATTGAATAATTATTGAATTTCTCTTTCGCATACCAAAATGAATTCTCAAGGGTTCTGTATTGAGTAGAGCCCAGAGACTGATACTAAGATCAAAGAAAATGCTATTACAAATCAACATATCTATATCTACACTAAGTCTAAACTCTGAAGATATGTATATTTTTTCAATTAGTCATACTTTTCTAGTTCTGAATGCTTCAGGACATCATAGGATAATTATAACACCACTCCCTCAATAACTCCTATCATTATTAGGTTTCTCATCTGTTATTGAGGCTTCATCCTATAGGAAAATATATTAAGAAATCTCAAATCTACAGTAACAGAGCAGAATCTCTTTCCCAGGAGCACTATCAAAAGTCCACAGAAATCCTGTAGTACTCGGAAGACAAAGCTGCAAAGACATATTTTTTATGGCTATGATTGTGATGTTGGTGATATATCCTTGTTAGTTTCACATAATTCAATAGCTTTCCTCAATTCTCAAAATTTTACCGGTAAATCCCATCAGCATACTACGAAGGAGCATGCAGAAACAACACCTAACATGTGGTACGCTAGTGTATAGCATTTAAATGTAGTTAAGAATATCAATCAATATTTAATACAATTGGCCTCCAAATCTACAGTTTAGTTTTTAGAGGCATGAAATTTTAAGAATTATTAAGAGCATCAGTCAAAGATCTCTCAAATTTTACCTTGCCATCTCAGCTTGCCTCTTCGGCTGCTCAGCAATCTCAGCATTTAAATGTAGTTAAGATTATTATTTTGTCATGAGCTGATTCTATTGCATCAACACTTGGCTTGTGAGCCCCATATTTGTTTATCGGAAAGTTCCTTGCAGCTTGAATTTCTTCTTCAGATGCCTCTCTACTGATTCCAAGTTGTTTATAAGGGTCCTTTACGTTAATCCTTGGAAAGACACCTGAATTGCTGAATCAACAAAGAAAGATTAAATATTATTGTCGTCATATTTATATTGGTGTAAATGGCTTATAAGAGAGTAAATGATGCACATACAGAATCAAATATTCCCATTTCATATTATATTTTTTCCTGATGGATATAATACAAAATGGTCTGCTGACTGGTGACCCCAAGATATATATATATTATAAAATATATATATAATATATATATATATATATATATATATATATATATATATATATATAATATATATATAATATATATAAAATAAGGTTAGATTTGGTTTTGATCTTGATACTAATTGGAGAGTGAATGCATGAATAAATCTAAAAGTGTGGAAGGTATAAAAAGATTCAACCTCCAACTTTAATCTATATGCTGTGAATAAGTTTCTTTCGTTTGCATAGATATTGTCATGTGGTCTTATTAGGCTAGTCCTGGCTGAGAGAAACTGTATCATTGTTTGTAATACGCATATACTTAATATAACATATCTCGTAAATATTATGCGTGATGTTCGCAACACCAATACAAGCATTCATGAGAAACTAAAAGAAAGAGCGTATCTACCGTTGAATCATCAGCCATTCACCAAATGCAGCATATATGCTGCTCTTTATCCTGACAGGTCTTCCAACCAAAACTCTGCCGACTGTCATAGCCCAAAACTATTTCCTACAGTAAGTGTAGTGACCCCAAGGAACTCAAAGTAAGAAGCTTGTCGATTGAAAATCATCAAAAGAAAACTAAGTTAAAAAGGTTTGAGAGAAGCAAATGCCATTATGCGTATTACCTATCCGTATGAGATAAAAAGCTCAACTTCAGCTAATGAACCCATTAAGAATCGAAGGAGGAAGAACCAACAGAGAAATTAGAACCTCTTCGCTCGGCCCGCAAGCAGGATATCTTTTGGAATTAAAACGTTAAACCAGATAAGACATCTTAGACTACATAAATGAGCCACAAAATGCAAAAAAAACTCAGGTTTAGCTTTACTTGAATTTAGGAAGGGGAGGGGTAGGGTGGATTTTATTTTACAAAATTACATAACGATGACATGCATCATAGCGGTTAAAGATACCTCCTTTGTGTTTGGAGAGTTCAGCCCTCAGCGCCCCATTGACTATTCGGAGGCGTATATCTTTAAACCCTATATCATTTAGAATCAAACATGAAGCTATAAATTGCAATGGAAGCCCAAATTCCTTGTTTCTATATTATTAGAAATGCCCAAACATCCTATTTTTATATATGCAAATCACCAACTCAAAATATTTACCAAAATCAAGTGAATTTCCTCCTTGGCAAGTGCGCAAAACTCCGCATAATCCCCTCCCGACCCTCCGTCTTGTGCAGGCTAAAGCCACCAACGACCTACTCATTCACAATCCCTTCACACACACCAAAAATCAAAATCAGAAAAAGAAAAATTACAATCGTGCCATCAAGAAGCATCAAAATCGAAAGAAACACTACCAGACCCCCTCCCGGAGAAAATCTCTCCCGACGATGCCTCTCTCTCTCTGAGAGAGAGAGAGAGACTGACGACGGGATTGACGAGACCATCCCCCTTCTTGGAAACGGAGTGGATTCGAACGAACCGGGCTTTCACCCGCCTTTTGTGGACGAAATTGACGTAAGAAGGTAAGGTAAAGCGGCTAAATAATGTATAGAGAGCGGCGTAAAGGAAACTGAGGAGAGAGCGATTGATGACGCGGTGGGGCGGAGCAGGGCGGCGGACTCCCCCGTCGTCAATATAAATATGACGACAATAAATATTTAATCTTTCTTTGTTGATTCAGCCATTCAGGGTTTTCCAAGGATTGACGTAAAGGACCCTTTATAAACGACCTAAATGGGGGCGGGGGGGGCGGGCGGGGGGGCAGAAGGTGGACGGGGGGCGGGGGGGGGCGCAGAAGAAGGATTAAATGAGGGCCAGAGTTGAGAAACAGAAGAATCTGAGAAGACGTAGATGGGGGTGGGGGTTGCGTAGTGGGGGACAACCATTTGTGGTGGCGATGATGATCAGTCGATCGAATTGTAGAATTTTGTGGAGTCCTCGCCGGCCGTTGTGCAGTTATTGAGGGATGAACAGATATTAGAATGATTAATCGAGGGAGATGAAGAGGTAGATGTGCGAAAGAATTCAGAGAGATGAGGGAGCTGCATGTTATTGAGAAATGGAAGAATCGGAGATGAAGAGGCAGAGGGGAGCGGTGGAGCTGAGAATGATAAAAGAGGGAGAGGAAGAGGCAGATGACATAGGATAGGCCATTGCTGTTTAATTAATTAAACCAGTAATTAAACCAGTAATAACAATTAAAAATCTTAATAATTTTAAACATTGATTCAATAGGATTCAATAGGATAGAAATATAGGATAAATTTATAATTAAGTAAGTTGGTAGGGGCAAAATGGTCATGTAAAAGTTTTGACAATGGTTTTCTCTTTTAGAAGTAGTATATATATGTATAGATTAAGAGGGGCTAGCATCCATAAGATTTGATCATAAAGTTGGTCGGCGGTTGTGAATAATTTTATGTCTTTGATAAGTTTTATGATGCTTTTATATATTGTTCAACAGGTCTCATAAAAAAATGGAGTTTATGGCTCTTTTGTTTGCTTTCTGATGAGCTTCCTTTTCAGATATTTCTTTCTTTTTATGCTTTCAAGCAGCAGTCATGTTTCCTTCCATTTGTTTCAAAGGCCACTTTTGACTTAATTTTGTGTATTGATGTGCCACAAGTTCTTCCTTCCCTCATTTGTTTTCTTTTCTGGCATAAACATGATTTCTTCCTTAGTTTTGTTTCTTTCTTATTTATCTACATCAAGTTCTGTCAAATGAGAAGTTTCTTGGTATACTTCTGCATCTCACTTCTCCAGGCTATATTATTGTTGCTTTAGTGGACTCTTGAATTTATTAGGGCATGTGGTGGGCACAAAACATGCCTACTTGCAAGTTTTTTATTTTTCCCCCCTTCTTACACATGCCCTTTGTTTCTGCTGTAGGATTTGTACAAGCTGCTCTGTTTCACGTGGCAGGTTTCTGTTACACCATCAGCTTTGGATACTCTTAATACACGGACAAATTTTCAAAACCGACCCCTTGGGGTTTTTATTTGCAAAAAACGACCGGTTTTGAAAATATTTACAAAAACCGACCCCAGGGGCTGAAAACAGGTCGGTTTTTGAAAATTTTTTTCCCAAACTTCACGGGAGTTGAACTCCCGTGAAGTTTTTCTCATAACAAAACTTCACGGGAGTTCAACTCCCGTGAAGTTTGGGAAAATTTTTTTCAAAAACCGACCTGTTTTCAGCCCCTGGGGTCGGTTTTTATAAATAAGTTTGAAATGGGTCGTTTTTTGCAAATAAAAACCCCAAAGGGTCGGTTTTGAAAATTTGTCCCTTAATACACTCATCCTTTTTCTAGTGAAACAGCCAATTTTTTTTTTATTTATTTTGCACCTTTGTCTTTGAATATTGCCATTACTCTTCAGCCTTCGTTACTAATTTACCTTTGTGCTTCCTTCCTACTGATTGTCATGTTTCTAAATTCTGCCTGGGTTTTGGTAAAATCAACATTTAGCTTTTCGACTGTGAAATTAATAGTACTTGTGGTTTTGTTAAAAGTTGGATTATCATTCATTATATGGTGCAACAATTGGTGTTTTTGCTGACGATGAGTTGTGTCGTTGGACATGCTTAATTAGCGCAGTATCTGCCAAGCATCAAAAATGAAAAGCTGAATTAAACTTTGCTATGTATAGATTTCCGTTGGATAGTTGTTTCTTCTTCTTCTTCTTCTTCTTCTTCTTCTCATTCTTGGCTCAGGAGTTATTTATTTTTACTTGTAATCCATCATTATTTCTCTAGAGCTGTATTCATGTATGTGATAAATTTTATTTCCCATTGACTTCGTTTGAATACATCTTCTTCTATACAAATGGATACTTTGAGGATGGGATCTGTGTATTTGGTCCTAGCGTGAGACTAAATGCACGGACCGTGTATCTAACTCTCCTGACAATACGATCCGCTGTTCTGTCTTCATTTTTATTTATTTATTTACTATATTACATAAGTAGGGATCATTGAATTAAACCTTTATATAGTAAATGAAGGTCGACATCAAGACAGACGCCTAGCGATAATGTAATATTGCAAATGTCGGTGGCAGATTGTTTGCCTGCGATATCCTTCATCTTCAATCGATTCCTGTGCCCGTCGTCCTCAAACAAGTTGTGTTAACGTGGGCCTATCTATGCTTATTGATTGGTTCCTTATTACCCAAGAACGTGTATAACACTGTCACCAGTCTTTAGAGATGCAAGTGGTACTACTTTGTGCATTAGAGATCTTGGTCTCATTTCTTCCCTATTCAAGAAAATACCTATAGTCTAGATTTATCCTTGTCCGTATTATCGTGTAATCCATTAGCTCTTTGAGGTACAATTTAGGACGATGTGACACCCTCACTTTAGTCGCACATGGACCAGTGTGAAAAAATATTAGTGGTTTAAATAGAGAAGCCTAAGGTCCAAGAACAACTAGTGCTAGCATTTTGACAGTGGATTTTAGCCAACATCGAGTTGTTCTTGGTGGGTCTCACGGTTTGCACGCGCCAACGGGCCCGTGAGCATGGAGTGTGACAAATAGTATCAGAGCAGTTGTCAGCTGAAAGTGTGGAGCTAAGTGCTATACGGGGCTAAGTGCTATACGGGGCTAAGTGCTACACCGTGTGGATGCGGTGAGAGCCACCTCTAGAGCCCATAGGAGCCACCTCTAGAGTCCACATCGCCTGGCAGTGATGCTGGGATGTGTCAATTATCATGTCGTGACGACGAGGACGTCGTTTTTATAAGGTGGGATGATTGTGACAACCCCACTTTAGTCCCACATGGACTAGTGTGAAGAAATATTAGTGGCTTAAATAGCGAAGCCTAAGGCCCAAGAACAACCAGTGCTAGCATTTTGACAGTGAACTTTAGCCAACATCGAGTTGTTCTCGGTGGGTCTCACGGCTTGCACGCGTCAACGAGCTCGTGGGCCTGGAGCGTGACAGATGGGCATCCGATTCACCGTATTAATGCATCCATTGTGATGTAATTATTACTTGACGAAGATCTACATCTATTATCCTAGACGAGATCAAAAGTGATTATTGTAGGCGTCTAAAAATGCCTATAGGTTCCTACGCACAGCTCGAGATGAAGAGAGGATGATAAACGTCACTGTCCGAGTCAAGAAGGATTATCCAAGTGATCGCCGCGCTCGTCGGTCAGCGCTAAGTGGCCGGCGCGCTTGCAACGCGCTTGTCAGTCAGCTCCGAATGGCCACCGCGCACGTCAGTCAGCTCCAAGTGACCGACGTGTTCGTCGGTCAGTCCCTCAGCGAAGTGTACAAATCAACACGACGACCAAATACACGAAACGGCAAAAAGTACAAGTCTGGAAAGTCGAGAAACATTGAAAAAACGTCGAAAAGGGGTTCGAAACCCGCGTGGGAACGCAGTCACCAAACAGTGACCCGTGGCCATGCGGGTCACGAAATGGTGACCCGCGGAGGTGCGG
>NC_033800.1:117543307-117556423 GCF_001876935.1 Asparagus officinalis
TCGACTTGTGTCCGTAACCACCAAAACACGTTTCAGTTTGTTTTGATCAGTTTCTTCTGTTCTGGAACCTCCATAACTACCTGCAAATCATATCGAAGCATGAGTGGATGGTTGTTGACTAAAGATATGACCAAATACCCTGTTCCTATCCAAATACCCCGCATCTGGGGCCTTATAAATACAAGCCTAGGGTCTTCTTGCAGAGGGGCGAACTATTATCAAGATGAGGAGGTGCTGCCAAACTTCAGAGCCAAGAGCCACAAATTTCAGCAAGGGCTAGCGAGATCCCGGCGAACTTCGGCATAAAGAAGGATTCTTTCGAAGGATCTGTAGCATGTTTTCACATTTCTTTGAGATTAGGCTTGGTCTTATCTCGAGAAGAGTACTAATTTCTCTTGGTCGATATCAGTACTTCAGCGAATACTTCCTTTGTGAAGTAGGAGCTCTGATTAATCATTCTGTCAATCGGATCCGATCCGTAGGCGGTCCACGGATATCAACGTCCCCGGCACAGGCAAAGATCCCATGCAAACAGAGACTAATAAATAGGATATGCGTGTTGTTTGAAAGAGATTGTAATTAGTTATTTCCATTGTGTAAAAGTCTTATAAAAAGACTAACTTTTTGTTGAGTTTATTATAACGCCTGAAGTTGTAATAGATTCAATCACAATAAAGAAATCAAATTCTGACCCAAACATGCTGGCGACCATAGTGGGAGCCAACAGTCTTGTTGCGGAGACTGTCGTGTCATAACCTCAGATCCGGATCCTGGTTGACGAAGTGGTCGAATACGAGTTCGACCAACGGGAATACGAGGAATATCTGTCGTCGTCCTCCTCCAGATCCTCCGCCCATTGCAAGAGCAGAAAGATCAACGCCCCCGTTGCTGCTGCAATCACACCTTGTAACACCCTTCCGGCCTCCAATGTGGCCGGATCTGCAGATCTGGACTCCTCCTCAATCAAGGAGATAGACGCTTGAGGCGCGCCCACTTTATCGAAGAGAGCTCACCAAAGGCAGTGCTAACGCCTCGCGCGCCAATTCGCCAAGGCTTTGGAGCCTATAGACAGGATCTGTTACGAAGCGGATATGAAATTCAAGGAGCGTTGAGCGCCCCAACAGTGGACGAATGAGCAACCCTCCAAGTCCTCAACAAATGAATGGATCCAAAACAAAAGGACCTGTTCAACCCTTGAAGAACACATTCAGAAATACCGCACACTGCTTGCACACGCGCGAATTCTTGTACAAAAGGCACAAAAGATGCAGAAGGAGGAATAGTCAACGAACAAGCAAAATCGCACCAAGTCTGGAGGTCGAAGCTCAAAGCAACGACCAAAACATCGAAAAAACACGAGTCACACCCATGTGACCCGCCCGGCCAAAGGTCACCACAAGGTGACCCGGCCACTAACGGGTCACCACGAAGTGACCCGACAGCCAGCGGGTCACCCAGAGGTGACCTAGCAACCAGCGGGTCACCACCAGTGACCCCACCCTCTGTAAGTCATTTCAAGGTGACCCACACCAAACCCAAGACATAGTGACTCCCGCGACGTTTTTTCAATTCCGTCGACTTCCGCTCCTACTCCAACTGGTCCAGTACCTTCGGCGAAGCCCCACAACAGTGTGGACCTGTCTCGATTCAAAATAACGATGGCGGATCGTCTAGGTACTTTGCACGAGGATCAAGGCAAAGCTCCAGTCGAAGAACGCTTGGGCCTAGTGAATGAACCTCGAGTAACTCATCGAGCTGGGGGTCGCACACACCCTCACAACAATTTCAAGCCTTCTCATAAAGGCAAAACTCCAGTTTCCACCCGCCTGGGGGTACGTATCCAAGACCAGGAGCCCGTTGAGGTCCCACGCTCATGAAAGTGTGGCTGTAAACGTGTGACTCTTGAGAACGCCAACAAGGCAGCAAGTCCCCAGAAGGAAACGCGTTCGTTAGACGACGATGTTATACCTGAGAAGTCGTGTCAACACATGATAGATAGCTCCGGTCATCATGCCGATGAGTTGTACTATCGGGATGGGGGTATGAACAAGTCTCAAAAGAGAAATACCCGAGAAATGGACTCTCACTGTCCGTGCGTCAAGCTTATCAGGGTAGTATTATCAGTGGGTAGCTGCTCCAAGATCACTCCACAGAGGGTCTCGGTATTCCAAAGGCTTTCCTATGAAGCATTGAATACTAAGCCAAGACGTTTCCACAAGAAATGATCAGCCGTTCAAGATGACGAACTTCTAAAAATCATAATTAACATGGCTGATAGAGGAAAGTCAACTCGACCTTCTAGTTCTGACACGCTCATATCACATCGTCTAACTCGATTGCGATCGTGAACCATTAGACAAAGGGATTATCAGAGAATGCAGAGGGGATTATCCTCAGATGATGAAGCATCAGATGCCAACGCTGTAATCGCTTCTGCCAATACGGTATCCAGCCCAGGATAATCCTATAACGCACTTATGATCAACACCTAGCAAATGGCCAAAATCATCGAGCATGCTTTGTTAAGAAAAAAGAGAACTTCAAGTTCGAATTGGAAATGCCATGATGCGGATGAAGGAAGAGTATGACCAACAGATTCGGATTATGTCCAATCAACTTGGTGAATCTAGCCGTCACAACATTGCTAACCAAGCAAGTAGTGATTCAGATGTGGACGAACACCTTGATGAAAACAACCCTCCGGCTGACCAAAACGCTAGGGGTGGCCTTACTGAAGATAACAACGCTGGGGGTAGTCCTACCGAAGATGACAATATCGGGGGTGGTCGCGTTGTTCCTCTTAGAAATCATCCAAAGCATGATACATATGAGGATGAGAAGATGAAAGACCTCGAGAGCAAAATCAACACTTTGATGTCTGCTCGAGGGGTGAAGAAGACCGGTATTCCATATCCCTATCCAAGAGAGTGGGAGTCGATCCCGTGTCCAGCGAAGTTCAACCTGATTAACTTCATGCCGTTCGATAGGAAGGGCTCCCCCACTCAACACTTGATTTATTTCAAGTCCCGCAGTGATCTCCGACAACGAGCCTTTGATGGTCCGGTCATTCATTGGCACCTTTCGCGGGCCTGCCTTCGATTGGTACCGTCATCTTAATTCTGAAAGCATCAACGGCTGGGACGACATGGAAAGCTCATTCCTCGGCAATTTCTTTGATGACGATGCTGAGGTATCCATCAGGACACTCTTTGAGGATAAATAGTAAGACGAAGAGACGGTCGACAACTTCATCAAGCACTTTCGAAATAAGACGATGAATTGTCGAGATCCAGTCACAGAGGACTTCATCCTCCAAACCTGTTATAACAACCTATCCATTGATATTTTGGAAGTTATGGGAATATCACTGTCCAATACCTGGAAAGAGTTAAAGGTGCGCGAAGAGCAGGCCGAACGCTTTCTCAAAAAGAAAAAAACTGAAAGAAGCCAGCCGACGGCTAACCCTCTGAACTCAAGCTTCATCTCTCGTGGTAAGGGGAAGGAACCTATAACAGTTGTTGACGTTAATCAGACGTCGCAATAACAACCCTGAAGACAACAAAAGACTTCGGATCTGAAACTCTAAAAAGAGTACTCCTTCAACGACGAAGATGTTCCATCCATTTTCGAATACCTTCTTGAAAACAAAAAGATCAAGCTACCACCTATCACAAATCAGGAGGAAGCTGATAATATTTCGGATCCAAAGTACTGTGTGTACTACAGGAGGATCATTTATCACACTAATGCTTGCTTCACTCTCAAGAATAACATCCATACCTTGGTTGAAGCTGGCGTCATAATGCTAAATTAAGTCGAATGAAGACTCTGACAAGTATAAGAGTATAAACTGCTCCTTCTGACACTCCGAAGAGTATATGCGTATAACATGCTTCTCAATCCTCTAACAGGTGCATAAGGATAAACTGCTCCATGCATACTCCAACAGGTATATGAGTCTAAACTGTTTTCTTTCTTTCACGGGAAGTTCCTGGAGAGTGTCATGCCTGGTATTCTTAAGGATAATCCGATCATCCAACTGAGTACGATGTTAGACTCAGTTTCGCAAAGAAAGCTGGGGGTGGATAATTCATATAACGGGAAGTTCCCGGAATAATGCTATATGGTGTATTCTTAGGGATAACCCGATCACTAAAAAAAGTGATGAATAAGAAACTCCCACTTGGACTCTGAATGCTTCCAAGAGTGAAACACATCCAATTGTCGGGATCAAATTCACCAAACTCCAAGCACTCTTTTGCTGAGACGAGATTTGATCACTTCGTTGGATCAACCATCCCTCACCAAAAAAACTCCCACTGGTATTTGATGATTTCCAATCTTCCACCACAAAATCCCTTACTGATCAAATTAATTGACGGTGGATCCACTAAAAATATTTTCTAGTTTAATCCACTCAAACTCCCGCTATGTCTGTGGACTCAACACTTCCATTGTTAGAGTCCGGACATAATGATTAGAATTTTAATCTGATATTGTCAAACCCTTTCGTGTTAAGTCCTTGTCACTTGACACTAAGAATCCTCACTGAGTGATCAGTACAAGTCAATACTCCCACTGTGATTTGTACTCCCACTCCCACTGTCTACCTGGTCAAACCTTGCTACAGTTAGGGCCACAACCAAAATCCCTTCTATATTCCTCTAATGAACGAGAGATCCACAAATCGAGCGATCAAACATTCCTACAGTTAGGATCGTCTCAAACCTCCCACTTGGTCGAACCTTCCTACAGTTAGGACCACAATCAAAATCTCCTCTCGATTCCTTCCATGAACGAGGGGTCCACTTTTAAATCGAGCGATCAAATCTTACTACAGTTAGGGTCGTCTCAAACTTCTCACTTGGTAAAACCTTCCTATAGTTAGGATCACAACCAAAACCTCCTCTCGATTCCTTCTATGAATGAGAGGTCCACTTTCAAATCAAGTGATAAAACTTTCCTACAGTTAGGGTCGCCTCGAACTCCCACTTGATCAAACCTTCCTACAGTTAGGGAAAAAATCATAATTTACTCTTGATAAACGAGAAATTTGTCTTTAGTTCAGTAATCAAATCTTTCGACAGTTAGGATTATCCGAATCTTTTCGATTCTCAGATTGAAGATCTCACTCTTAGTTTCAATCTTCAGATTCTCGAAGTAGAGATCTCATTTTGAGTTTTCTTTGTAACTGGAGATAGAATATAAAATTTTTTCTTTCCAGTATTGGGTTCGTCTTCGCCCCAAGAGAAGACATTGCTTTTTTAACTCTCAAAATCCGTGCCTTACACGTGCGGGGAATTTTACCCCGAAGCCTAAGTAGGGATACGTCAACACCTAACACGTGTTGTCAGTTTAGTCTTTCACCGAGTGAAGAAGACATCAGAATCCAAATATAGGGAATTTTGTCCTGAAACCTAAGTAGGGATAAGTCAGCGCCTAACACGCGTTGTCGGTTAGTCCTTGACCGTACAAAGGATAAAAGCCCACATATTCGATATTATGGCAGGTTGTTATTAATAACACCATAACCTGTGCCTTACACGTATGGAGAATTTTATCCTGAAGCCTAAGAAGGGATAACTCAACGCCTAACACGCATTGCCGGTTTAGTCTTTCACCGATTGAAGAAGACACTAGAATCCAAATCTGGGGAATTTTATCCCAAAACCTAAGTAGGGATAAGTCAGCGCCTAACACGTATTACCGGATAGTCTATTCCCATGAAAAAGATAAAGTCTATATATTCAACATTGTAACACTAAGAGAGTTGACTCTCTTAGCACGATGTTACATGCAGAATGGACCTAAACAATCTGTATGTTAGTCCGACTCAAATGGTAGTCGGTAAAGGCTGATTAAACCCGTTGATGGCTGAGGGTTTGCTAAAAATCCTATAAGCCAGCTCTATTAGTTTGTCTCGTGACTTGAGGATCCAACAACTTCAGGATAAAATCCATACCTGTAGATGAATCAGCTTTAACAGTTGGTCCTACAGCCATAATATTTAGGACCGCCATGCTCCAATGCCTTAAGAACTTAAACTGTATATACTCCAGCAAACGTACAAGTATAAACTGTGTTAATGCCGGTCAAAGCGTTATAACAAGGGTTAACGCCGATCAACGCACTATAGTAAATGTCGATGTCGGTCAACGTATCAGCGATTTCACCAAAATAAGGCAAAGGGTGATTAGGGTCTTATGCTAATCTAATCCGATTTTATGCCAATTAAAATTAATTAACAAGTTATCATAGCAAGAATAAAATACAACAATATATATGAGCTAGGATGAGCAATATGAACTAATGAATATATCCTAGCAATGAGATATTAAAAATATATGAGCAAGGATATATAAACAACACAAGGGTAAATAATGTAAAAAACGAGGTGGACAAACTAACTAATGAGACAAAGGCGATATGAGCAATGAGCACAAATATAAATGAACGCCAAAGCACACACAAACACAATCAAAAGATCATGGAGTTCGGACCTTCTATCCTACGTCTCCGCTCCCCACTCCCGGGGAGAAATCCACTAACACAACTGGGTTTTCTACGCTTACCCGAACAACGTTTACACCTCACACTCGGTTTTCTAGCTAACTGAAAAATTTACAATCACCACTCTTGCAATCCCACTCTACACCCTCTCAAGTGTTGAGCAAGACGTGTCTCTCTCAAGTGCTCGGTTACAACCTCTCCCTAGGTTCGTCAACCGACGCCACTCCTCTTGGGATGATCCCCGACTCTCGCCACACACTTCTCTCGGTGTACAAGTGTATTACAAAGTGAATCTCACAATAAGCACAATTACAATAAATGATTGTTCTCTAATATGGATGAGAACACAATGAAAGCTCACACTCAATTGTTACAACTCTCACCAACCCAAATATACTATGTATGAAAGTACGATAAGCTCATGTGGGTGTGTATAACAATGAGAGTAAATAAAATCAAATCTAAACTCAATATAAAAACTAGCTTTAAAGAAAGATAATCAAATAACTATACAAATATAAAGCTAGATAAGAGTTTAGAAATCTTCTCAATAGATCAAGAGGTGGAGGGAGAATAGTTGGAAGCTCAAACTTCAATAGATGATCTCCTCAAGCTCTTGTGGAATTGATTCACAAAACCAAAACACTCAAATGCTTAAAAGCTTATAAACACACTTTAAACAAACTTAAACCCTTGTTAAACTCTTGTTTAAAAACTTATTGGATTGCTATATGAACTAAGGTATAAGGGGGTATTTATATAAAACCCCAAAGCCAAGAGAAAACCAAGAAAAGACCAAAAAACCAACTCAACAATGGCTCTAGAAACTAGCCGTTAGAACTAATATGACAGTGCGGCGGGGGGCCGCGAGCAACAAAAAACAATACTATGGCTCTGGACAAGCAATGGTCGACCGCGGTGGTCGACCGCGAAAGTCTCTGGACTACTTACGGTCAACCGCCACGATCGACCGTGAGCATCTTGAACTCATGACGGTCGACCGTGGCGGTCGACCGCGAACAGACACAGACTAAAAACAGGTTTTGAAAGCTGTTATTCTGATTTTGAAACCCTGTTTAAAAATATCAAATAAATTCAGAAAAATGTAAAATTTTAGGGAATGATTATAGACATGATTTTCCAAAAAGGACTTCCTAAATAAAAAATATCATTATTTTACAAAATAGTCCAAAACACGAAGATGTAAACATATAAATTTTGACATTTAGGCTAAACCATGTTTTGAAACTTTGCACAATGATTATGTAGACTTAATAAAATATGTATATGATTATTGTTAAGTCCAAAAACTAAGAATATAATATTTTTACAAATACAATAGAAAATAAAACATATGAGTATGTATATGAAAATATATTTGTTTCATATCTAAGTAGTTAAACCAAATCACAATATAACTATATATATATACATAGAAACCAATAAAAAGTGTGTGTGTATGATTGAGCTTAGAGTACTAACACACATAATATAAAAACCTAAACTAAATTACCCAAGCTTGATCTATCTTCATTGTAGCTCAACTTGGTAAACTTGGATGAAGCTTGTAAATGGATCTTTAACTTGATAGTAAGGCTTCACTCTACTATTCCGCCAACCTCCATTGGATATTATCGTTGAAGCGTAATCCATCCAACCCCCAACTCGTTGTTTGCCTAGAATAAATACGAAAACACAAACACTAGACAAACAACATCAGAAGTAAATTATTTGTTAAACATCATCAAAACAAGAAGGCTAACAATCTCCCCCTTTTTGATGATGACAAACAATTTACAAAAAGGATATATGCATGAAAGGAAATAAATATATAAATTATAATTCACATGCATATAAACAAAAAAAGAATATACTCATAATATTTCTCTCCCTTTGACAACATCAAAAAGAGGACAAAGGAATGAAGAGAGCGAAAGCTCCCCCTATCAATATGTATGGGTGAGTATACCACATAAAAAAAATAGGGATTGCTTCCCCTATCAAAATGCCTTAATGAATATATGCAATGAATGCTAAGGCATACATATGTGAGCAAGCAATAAACATACTAAATACAACTCACATACAAAAAGACAATAAGAACACATATAAATATGTCAAAATGAAAATAGTGTCTCATTAACACAAAAATATAAAAACCATATAAAAGAATAGATTTATGAAAACAAAAGAAGAGGAACATGAGAATCATGCAAAAAGTTTTCAAATAAAAACAAATCAACCAAAAGGAATCATAAATAAAAGTTTAAATCCAAAAACGATGTTTGATCAATTAAGAGAATTTTATTTGTGGGATTTGATCAAACCACATATGGAATACATTATAAGGCACGAATAGATGATCCATAAGCACAAACACATAAATATCATCATATAAGTGAAATATAATGAATTCACAGCAATAATTCAAAACAAAATCTTAGATAAAAGAATTTCAAGAGAGGCAACAATATATGAAGCTCTTAAGCTTGTTCCATCCCATATAATCATTCTAGCATCCGGTAAACATGATTTGAGAATAAACACCCAATAAACCCGGAGGGTTATATAAACGCAAACCTCTCATCAAAATCAAAACTAATAATCATAAAAACAAAAGAATTTAAAAAAAATGTTTTCATGTTCAAAAGTTTAAAGTATAATTTTTCAAATTCAAGAAAAAAAGAAAAAATAAAAACACTAAAATTCTTGGTTTAAAATCAAATTTGTTTTGGTACCCAAGTATTCTTGGTACCAAAAGGTTTAGGGACATGACCCATATCAATCAAACTCAAAGCCCTAGGGTTATGAACCCATTTGGGCGCATTTAGTACACGGGTCCAGTTATAGCAATAATTATGCAAATGACCCATTCGATTGCAATAAGTACAATAAAAATGATGCATTTCGTTATGTTGACCATGTGCATGTGCACGAGGAATATTTGCAAATAAAGATGGTCTTTTAAGATTATTTTGCAAATGAGAAACATTTTGAAATAATGTTGGTCTGCTTGAAATATTTTATAATTTTGAAACTTTTCGCAAATCAAAACAAAACTTAGCTAAGTGACCAACTCTACCACAAAAATCATAATGATACACATTAGCATGCTTATGATGAACAATGGGTGCATGTGTGTGTACATGTGATGAAGAAACTTGATGAGATACACAAGAAGGATTAATATTCTTATGTGTGATGAAGAAACTTGATGAGATACACAAGAAGGATTAATATTCTTATGTTTTTGTGCATCATAGCAAAACTTAGCTATACAAGTGGAGCACTTGTAAACTTTGCTATACAAGTGTGCATAGTGTGTAGGTGATTTATAAGTTATAGCACTAGATTTAGCACACTTGTCCATAAGTTTCTTATGATTATCAATACATGTGTTTAATGTTGAATCAAAACAAGATATGCGGTTTTTCACACGATTCAACTCATCATTATGCATACAAGCATTGGAAATAAAAGTAGATGAAACATGATCATTTCTAAAAGAATTAAACTCTTTTCTAATAGTTCCTACTTCTATCATGGCATCATTATTAGTATGAGTTAAGCTAGAAATAGATGAAGACATATTATTATTTTCCAAACTTAATAACTCATTGTTTTCTTTCAAAGTAGCATTCTCTTTAACAACAATATCAAGTTTGGAAGCTAGGGACTCATGATCGGATTTTAAGCTAATATACTTGCTTTTAAGATCAATAAAATTATTTTATAATTTAGTATAGGCATGAGATAATCTTTTATATGCACAAGCGAGTTCATCAATAGATAAATCATTATTGGAATCGGAATCGCTTACTACACAAGAATTATCCTCTTGTGGCCGAGTGCATGATGCTCCAAATGAACTTGAAGAAGAATCCTCCAAAGCTTGTCAGATTGCCTCCAAGTCTCTTTGATGTGCTTCAATAAATTTTTAAAGTTTGTAAGCACTATCAAAATGAACAAATTTGTTAGAAAAAGATGAGTCAAAAGTATTAAGCAAAAATTCTAACAAAAGCTTGTTCATTGAAAACATTTTCTTATCATGATTGCTCCACTTGGATTTCTCCAATGTGGGCACAATATAAGCACAATCAATAGCTTTCTATAAGTTAATATTTTTACATTCAATAAATAGTTTAAATCTAGAAGCCCATTGTGCATAGGAAAAACTAATGAATTTAGGAGCAACATTTGATTCATAGCCTAAACGAAATACATTTATATTCATGATATATATGTGAATATATGCAAGCAAGACAAATGTAATCATAATTAGATTAGCACAAATAAGATAACTGGGATCTTTAACTTAAGGCGATTAGTCCTTAAATCAAAGAGCACCAAGCTTTGATACCAATTGTTAGACCCTAGGGGGGAAGGGGTGATTAGGGTCTTATACTAATCTATTCCGATTTTATGATAATTAAAATTAATTAACAAGTTATCCTAGCAAGAATGAAATACAATAATATATATGAGCTAGGATGAGCTTAACAAGTTATCCTAGCAAGAATGAAATACAATAATATATATGAGCTAGGATGAGCAATATGAACTAATGAATATATCCTAGCAATGAGATATTACAAATATATGAGCAAGGATATATAAACAACACAAGGGTAAATAATATAAACAAAGAGGTGGACAAACTAACTAATGAGACAAAGGCGATATGAGCAATGAGCACAAATATAAATGAACGCCAAAGCACACACAAACACAATCAAATGATCACGGAGTTCAGATCTTCTGTCCTACATCTCTGCTCCCCACTCCCGGGGAGAAATCCACTAACACAACCGGGTTTTCTACGCTTATCCAAACAACGTTTACACATCACACTCAGTTTTCTAGCTAATCGAAAACTTTACAATCACCACTCTTGTAATCCCACTCTATACCCTCTCAAGTGTTGAACTAGATGTGTCTCTCTCAAGTGCTCGGTTACAACCCCTCCCTAGGTTCGTCAACCGACGCCACTCTTCTTACGACGATCCCCGATTCTCGCCACACACTTCTCTTGGTATACAAGTGTATTACAAAGTGAATCTCACAATAAGCATAATTACAATAAATGATTGTTCTCTAATATGGATGAGAACACAATGAAAGCTCACACTCAATTGTTACAACTCTCACCAACCCAAATATACTATGTATGAAAATACGATAAGCTCATGTGGGTGTGTGTAACAATAAGAGTAAATAAAATCAAATCTAAACTCAATATAAAAACTAGCTTTAAAGAAAGATAATCAAATAACTATGCAAATGTAAAGCTAGATAAGAGTTTAGAAATCTTCTCAATAGATCAAGAGGTGGAGGGAGAATAGTTGGAAGCTCAAACTTCAATAGATGATATCTTCAAGCTCTTGTGGAATTGATTCACAAAACCGAAACACTCAAATGCTTAAAAGCTTATAAACACACTTTAAACAAACTTAAACTCTTGTTAAACTCTTGTTTAAAAACTTATTGGATTGCTATAAGAACTGAGGTATAAGGGGGTATTTATATGAAACCCCAAAGCCAAGAGAAAACCAAGAAAAGACCAAAAAACTAACTCAGCAATGGCTATGGAAACTAGCCGTTAGAACTGATATGACAGTACGACGATCGACCGCGAGCAACAAAAAACAGAACTATGGCTCTGGACAAGCGACTGTCGACCGCGACGGTCGACCGCGAAAGTCTCTGGACTTGCTACGATCGACCGCCATGGTCGACCGCGAGCCAACAAGACAAAAACTAAGTTCTGAACTCATGACGGTCGACCGTGGCGGTCGACCGCGAACAGACACAGACTAAAAACAGGTTTCGAAAGTTGTTATTCTGATTTTGAAACCCTATTTAAAAATATCAAATAAATTCAGAAAATGTAAAACTTTGGAGAATGATTGTAGACATGATAATAAACATGCTACAAAGTCTGGTTTCCAAAAAGGACTTCCCAAATGAAAAATATCATCATTTTACAAAATAGTTCAAAACACGAAAATGTAAACATATGAATTTTGACATTTAGGCTAAACCATATTTTGAAACTTTACACAATGATTATGTATACTTAATAAAATATGTATATGATTATTGTTAAGTCCAAAAACTAAGAATACAATATTTTTACAAATACAATAGAAAATGAAACATATGAGTATGTATATGAAAATATATTTGTTTCACATCTTATGAAATTAAAACAAAACAACTTATCCACATAGAAAACGGGTAAATACCCATATTGGTATTTTAATTTCACCCTAATTTCCAACAAGGTATTTTAAATAGGTAAACCCGCTTTAAGATATTTTAATTGATCCAACTAATCAATAAGACATGTTTTCTCGTCGGTGGGTAAATTTCCGATGAGATCTCGTCACGTGCATGGCACATAATGTCTCAAAACTCATTTTTAGCAGCGGCGACAACAACAATCTCGTCATATTCATCCCAAAGTAGGATAAAATAACGGTTATGACGCCGCCTGAGACCACTAACCCCATAGAATCGGCTAAATATGACGAGATTGTTGCCGTCACCACTGCTAAAAACGAGTTTTGAGACATCATGTGCTATGCACGTGACGAGATCTCGCCG
>NC_033800.1:117557423-117560235 GCF_001876935.1 Asparagus officinalis
AAACATACGGAAGCTCCACCTTAGTGGTAGGAATCTGAGTCGGCGATTCACTCTCCTCCCGTGTAAAAGTATCGGAAATCTGTCAAAGCCCTCGATGAATGTTAGCCACCATCACCGGAAGAAGGGAAAGTTCCTTTCCGTAGGCAAGTTGAACCGTAGGGTAGAGCACTTCCAGTGGCAGAGCGTCACCAGACTGATACGGGACCACGCATTTCTTTAACCAGATGGCGAGGTAGCCGGCAAGAAGAGTCATCGGACGAATCGGTGCGGTCGCATGGCATAAGAATGATTTGAATTTAGTCCCTGCAGGAAAGCCACTCTCAGGACTGCTAATGGTATAGGAGCGGGCGCCAGTCTTCTTCAGCAACTTATTAACCTCTGAAGGAGTCAACGGTGCCAGTTCACAAATAGTTTTGCCAGAATGGCTCTCCAGATTCCTGAACAAATATGATGCGAACTGCTTCAGGCTCACATTTGATTTGGTCCTCTTCGCTAGGGGCTTAGACTGCGCCAAAGCAATGTGATAGTGACAAGTGAGGTCCCATAAGGTCTCGTAGCGGTCGGGCATGCGATCCTTCAGCTGACTCAGTTCATGGTTGGAAGGAAAATACTCCTGGTATAACATCTGACCCATGGGCAAACCAGAAATCTTATGCATCTCATGAAGAGCCAAACCCAACTCTCCGTGCCTAGTCATAAAGGTGTTCGAATCCGGATTATAAAGCTCGCATAAGGCAAAGAAATGCTTCGCACTAACGGGTAAATCATGCATGGTGGCACGAATGGCTGCATAAAGACCGCAAGCATGCAACTCCTCGCTCCATCGACTCAAGACGTACTTCATCATACGAGCCCACCAAAACTTGTCCAAAGAAAGGACCCAACCATAGAATCTGTGGCGCGGTGCAGGCATCTCCCGTCCTAAGTTAGCGAGGCGATTCCTCAAAGTAGAAGCAGAGGCAAGGAATTCGTTACGGGGCGGTGCATCTAGTCCCAGTACTCCAGGACGCAGTCCAACAATATGATTCCTGCTCGAACCAGGAACTGCCTGAGGAGTAATGTAGCCACAGTGAACGCTCTCATGCTCCTCTGTCAAGCGCCACGACATCTCCCGTTTCACAGCCTGACGCCTGAGCTCAGTCAAGGAACGGTGCTGAGGAATCTTCGGTAAATAGAAGAAGCCATTGCCAGTCTTATGAAGCCACTGCTCGGCGTCAATAAATGCTGCATCGGGATCTCTGACAGAATCGCCAAACAAGAAATCAGTCTTCCTGAGAGACTGAACGGAACTAGCATCCTTCACGAGGGGCGCATCTGTAATCAGCTGACGAAGGGCTTGATGTCCACCTTCCTTCACCACTTGGGCAACCTCTGTCGACGTGCCCGGAACAAACTGGGAAGCAGGTGGAATCGGCGAAAAATCATCAGACGTCGAATAATATTCGTCACGACGTCCATTCACCGTATGCGATGAAAAGGCTCCGGAAGGATACTCCACTGAAAACAAGCAATTAAGTGTTTGTTAATTTCAGGTATAAAAGGAAATTGAACTCATCTTACAAATCGGTAAGATAGAGTCATTACCTTATAAAGGGTGAGACGATTTGGCCACATTGTGCATTTATAAGATAGGGCATATCGACAATATATCCCTGCCTTATAAAACACAATGCAGCGTCAAAACGCCCCCTTTATTTTGAGATATGGTTTTGACCAAGCAAAACCTATCTTTAAAGCGTCGATCCTCACCAAGGAGAATCAAGGCTCTTCCCGATTGCCTCACCAAGGAGAACAACGTGGGGTTAAAAGGACCAATTTGCAAATTTTCAGAAAAAAAAGAGGGAATTTGTAAAATTTCGAATATGCAAAAAATAGCTCACCAGCATATGAAGGAAGCACGCCATCAGCCGATGCAGCAGGGGAACGACCTCTCGAGACTCGCGACATAATGACCTACAAAATAAATCAAGAGGTCAGATCTAGAAAAAATCCTCTTTTTATTGCAATTCTACCCCCTGAAAGATAAGCTCGAGGCGCCAAATCATAATCCTAACCCTCGCATGCAATCCCACAAGTTCATAAATTAAATTAAGCATAAAAAAATGCTAAAATTATGGAAGATATACCTGAGGGAAAGCTCGAAGATCCAATAAAAATTAGATCTTGAAAAGTGCTCGAACCACGCGCTCGAGGGGCCTGAGAGAAATTCTAAAAATGGAAGTTTCGAGGGATTTCTCAGTCAAAGATCCAAAGGAATGCTAGATCTAAGACGGATATCAAGTTTTGAGGGAGAACGGATGCTCGAGGGAAGAGAAATTCAAAAAAGAGGAGAGAGAGGTGGCCGGCCCTAGGTGAGGGAAAAGAAAAGAAAAAAGACCCCTTTTGTAGGGTGAACCGGCCTTGAACCAAACCGGCCTTGAACCGGACCAGACCGGGTTTGAACCAGAATCCAAATTGAAGCCGAATCGAGCATCGAAACAACTTCAAATCGTTAGAGGATTCAGTCCTTGAATTATTCTTGCCTCTCCCACATGTTCGGAAAAATCAGAAGATTTTTTGAGCCGAATTACTGCCTTTTTTGGCTCATTATCAAGCCGGTTCAGCTCATTTGGACACAGAAAATACTCCAATAAGGTATATGAGTATAAACTGTTCCCTAATTTTCGTTGAGAAGTTCCTGGAGAATGTTTTCATAAATATTCTTAAGGATAACTCAACAACACGACGCCGGACAACACGTTGCAGATAAAGACTCGACGCCAACAATCGATGGTCAGCTAAAGATTAGAAAGTCAGGAATCGACTTCAAGTT
>NC_033800.1:117560247-117655171 GCF_001876935.1 Asparagus officinalis
ATTATCAGACCGGTTCAGTTCATTTGGGCACAGAAAGTACTCCAATAAGGTATATGAGTATAAACTGTTCCCTAATTTTGGTTGAGAAGTTTTTGGAGAGTATTTTTCTAAAAATATTCTTAAGGATAACTCAACAACATTACGCCGACTGAAGGTTGGGACAATCATATCCAAAGTATTCCAGACTCTTATATAAAAGAACGAGACTGAAATACTTTGGAGGGGGTATCTGTAGGCATATAAAATTGCTTATAGGTCCCTTAGCACAGCTCGGCACAAACCGACGAACCAACGAGGCGACGAATCGCACGCAAGCAACGAAATAAATCTATTCGCGTTCGGAATCAAGCCAAGTGTTGAAGAGTCAACGAGTGATCCAACCAAGAGCGGACTCGGACGAATCACGATCGAATCAAGATCAGTTTCGGACTCGAACTCAGAAGTAGATTTACTGCTAAATCAGGAATCAAGTCAACGAATCGATTCCAGACCAATCAACCGCATAACCGAATCACGGACGAAGCGGATACAACAACCGAACGACGCCGAGCCACCCTGAGGTGGCTCGGTGGCCGAGCCACCTCGGGGTGGCTCGGCCAAGGCCGAGCCACCTCAGGGTGGCTCGGCCAATGCCGAGCCACCCTGAGGTGGCTCGGTGGCCGAGCCACCTTGAGGTGGCCGGCCCAGAGCCGAGCCACCTCAAGGTGGCCGGCTGCACTGTGCCCAAGGCACAGTGAGGGTAGCCTATAAATAGGCCCCCTTTTGTTCATTTTCAAAGGTTGGACTTTGGAGAGCCGAAACTCTGCCGGATTGAAGACCGAGCTTAGAGTTTTGAAGACTTGAAGACTTGGGCATCCAGATCTGATCCTCGGCGAGCATCCACGTCACAAAAGGCAGGAGTTCGAGAGAGGGGAAGAACAGATCTGAGATCTACACGAGATCACACTCCGGATCTAAGCTTGGTCTTAGATCCCGAGATCCGAGCGATTATTTCCTTAGTGAACTAATCCCTCCCGGCTATTATTCCCTTTGTGGAATAATACCCGTCAAATCGTGTAGATCCGACCGGATCTAGATCGCGCGGTGGTCCACGGATTAACTCCGGCGTTGGCAAAGAACCCACAAAAGCGAGCGACCGCAAAACAGGAGCTCGCGATTTGTTCACAAGGAGAAAGTTGTAATTTTCTTTTTCTTTATTTTTGATTTCGTTGTAACCGGATCTTATAAAAAGACCGAATCTTTTGTAACCACAAAAAGTTGTTATTTTGAGATCACAATGAATTCAATGAAGAAAACGATTTTCCCCACGAACAGTAACAGGCAAGCCAGATCATTTCTCGGGCTCAAGAACAAGGCGTTTGTATAGAGTTAAGGCAAATACCTCACGTACACTTAACCAAGTCAAACATAGGAATTTAGGTGGATTACAAACCTAAGTTTGGCTAAATTCATGTATGTAAGGGGATAGGCTCTGATATCCAAACACAAGGTCTCAAAATTCACCTCAAAGCCGAAAAATCAGAATGCAAGAAAATGGATCAAAGGTAAGCATTCAAGTACCCAAGTCCAAGAGTTTCACATCTCAATATTAACTCAACTGATTTGGTTAGCACCCAAACCAAAGTCAAATCTTCGATAATCACCCAAAGTTCAACTAAAGGAGTGAAATAAAGAGTTTGATCGTCATTCAAATCCTCTCACACAATCAAGAACAGGTCATGGTTCAAGATTTCCCCAAAAAAGAAAACAGTCTAGGGTTTCATTCCTTCATCAAAATCGAAACATGAACGAAGCTAACCGTAAATGAAGTTAATAATAGGGACAACGATGAAATTACCTGAAAGTCTGAAGGGGAGAATATTGCAAGCCGAACCCACAGCAAGCCTCGAGCTTGAGACTTAAACCAAAACCCTAGCTCTTAAAATTGAATCTGTTGTGATCAAAGGGATTCGAAGACAAGATTCAAAGAGACAAAGGGTAAGGAGGATTTGGAAACAGTTTGAAATGAGTTCTTGAGGAAATGGCTCAGAAGAAATTTGAAACGACAAAGAAGAGAAGGAAGAAGAAGTCGGGTTTTAAAAAAAAAGAGCCCTTAACCGAACTAAACCCAGTCCGAACCACTCGAACCAAGCCAAGCCAGACCGAACCAAATCAAGAAGTCAACCTAAGAACTCTTGTGCCAACTCGCACCCATGCGAGTCACCAAATGGTGACTCGCATACGTGCGAGCCACCACTTGTTGGCTCGCACGTGTGATGAGCTATTTGGCCAATTTATGGGTATTTTGATCTATTTTCGAGTAATTTCGACGGATACGGGACCCGTATCCCTACTCCGATGGGTATATGAGTCTAAACTATTGCTTACCCTTATCAGGAAGTTCCTGGAGAATACTGTATAGGGTATTCTTAAGGATAACCCGATAAAACTCCAGTTAACATACGAGTATAAACTGTGTTAACTCCGGTCAACACGTCGATAACTTCGCCAAAATAAAGCTAAGGGAAATTATGGAGTTCAACTACATCCAGATATGAATTCCTGACAAAGATAATTAGTTCAAAGTCAACTCGATGGCATGAGCTAAGTTCAGAAAATTACACACTAGTCTCAGTTCAAGACTTCAACAGCGGTCAGATGATAAAAGCAGAGCCGAAAGAACTTCATCTATTTGAAAAAATACTGAGTAGATTGAAGACTAAATAAGCTGAGAACTGGAACTAATTACAGGTCCTATCAAACCGACTGAAGGTTGGGTCTATCATATCCAAAGTATTCCAGACTCTTCTATAAAAGGAATGAGACTGAAACATTTTGGAGGGGGTATCTATAGACGTTAAAAATTACCTGCGGGTTCCCATACGCAGCTCAAGACAAAGAAAACATGATGAACGTCATCACCCAAGTCAAAGAAGATTATCTGATGCTGATAAAACGCATGAAGCAAACCGGTAAAGCACATAAGTCAACAAAGTGACGAAACACACGTAAAGGGGGGAAACAAGCAAACTGAAGGAGATACAAATAGCCAAAAGGGTTAAAAAGACACAACAACAGGCCAGGAGGCTCGCACACATGCGAGTCACCAAATGGTGGCTTGCACAGCTCCGAGCCACCACGATGTATTTGGCCTCCCAAACCTCCCAAAACACGGATTTTGATATTTTATTAGAATTCTTTCGTCTCAAGACCTCCCCAACTATTCTGAAGCTATCCTTAAGTGCACCTGGGTTGTTATCAACTGTAGATGATATCAAAACACTTAATCTTATCAGAAAACGCGGTGACCAAAGCCTATAAATAGAAGCTCAGGGTCCTCATTTGAGAGGATCTGAAATCTGAGCGCGATGTGCTGTCCAATTGAACAATAGACCACGAATTTTAGAGGAGAATTAGCAGATCTTGGCGAACTTTTTCATAAAGAAAAAGCCTTCGAAAGATTTGAGATTCTCTCCCCCTCTTTCCTCCTGATCAAACCTGGTTTTGATCTTGAGAAGAGCCACAATCTCGTTTAGTCGTGATTGTCGTTGCTGTGATTGTTTCCTTCGTGAAGCAAGAGCATAATTACACTTGTCAACCGGATCTGATCCGTGGCGGTCCACGGACTAACGCATCCCTGACGCAGGCAAAGATCCCACACAAAGCAACAGAAGATAAACTACTACTGTGTTTTGTTTCATAAAGTTATAATCTTTACTTTTCTCATTATAAGGAGATCTTATAAAAAGAACAACTTGAACTTGTAATTGATAAACGGTAACAAGTTTTGACGAGAATGGAAAATTCAACTTTTGACGAAAACAAAGGCCTCTCCTGAAGTACTAGCACGGGAAGTCTTTTCGTCCTTCCTCCTCAAATCCTAGTTTGTCACAACATTAGTAATTTCACTATAGTTGATAGAAGACCTCTCATTCAATAACGTGAGCACGAAGGTATCATACTCCTCATCCGGTAAGGAGCCCAACAAAATAATCGCATTGTACTCATCCGATATCTTCTCATCAACATTCGCCACGTCCGATAACAACTTAGTGTAGTTGTTCACATGAGCCGCTAGTGAGGTGCCTCGGGATATATGAAATCTGAACAATCTTCGCAGCAAGTGCAAATGATTCTCAACACTCTTTGTAAGTTACTTATTGTTGAGAATTTCTCACATCTTCATTGCCGACGTCACCCCAATCACATCATACTTTAGTTCATGTTTCAAACAGGATCTAATCACCCCACAAGCGTTCATATTCATCTTTTCTCATATCGCCTCTTTATATTTTGGTGGTCTCTCTTGGACCATGATGGTCTCCTCCAAATTCTGAGCATTGAGCGCATCTTGAACGTCACTCATCCACAAACCAAAGTTATCTTGTTGTCATACTTTACCATACTAATTTTGGTGTTTTGGAAACCAACTTGGACTATACTCGCCATCTTGCTGCTTTTACTAACTTCTTCACCTATACTCGCAAACTCCAAATTGCAAAGAAAGATTCAAACTTTAAAAGGAATAAGAAATTACCCAACTGAACCCTACATTAGATTCCAAATAGAACTCCTAACCACACGAGGAAAGCGAGATCTCCAACTGTAACTTCAAATCCTATCTCCATTGAAGCCTAGAACTCCAAGAACCAAGCTTTCATGACGAATCTTCCTCCACCTAATGGCAAAACCCTAGATCTAAAATCTTAGCTCTGATACCAATTGTCGCACGCCTATGTGGAAGCGTGTTCTCTCACCAAACAAGTCGTAAGCATGGGAGAAGAATAACCAATCACACACGAGCACAATCCAAAACTAAAATGCGATAGATCAATCACAAACACAGAGATATACGTGGTTTGATAATTTACCTACGTCCACGGGGAGAGGATGGGGAGATTCCACCAAATCAAGGAGAGTACAAAGGGTTATAATCTCACAAAACTCACAAACTAACCCTCAACCAAAGCTCTCAACTTGCTCATAATATCTCCCTCTCACAATGCTCAAAAAGTCTCTCTAATCTCTGATTACAACTCTCCTCTTTTTAATGATCATAATCTCTTCTAAGGCGTTCCATATATATAGAAAACCTAAAACCAAAACAGACTAGGAATTCTAAAACCAAAAATAAAACAAATTAGGAATCCTAATAACCTGTTACCAAAACAGATTAGGAACCTGCTATCCTATATATATATATATATATATATATAGGGAGAGGTTCTAATAAAAACCTAGAGAACTAAAAACCAATCCTAACCCTCCAATCTATCTAATCCAATGACCTACATTTCGATGGTAGAATTATAAATATAGATAAATTTAATACACATCATTAATGTTAAAAGGGTAAAATTGGAACAATTCACTACATTAATGGTGGCTGGCAATATTGGAAACCAAAAATACAACACGTGGAACAATTCACTACATTAATGCTTCTCTGTTGAGTTCTCCATTTCCTCATTTCTCTCTCTAACTCACTTTCTGCTCTCTGTAACTCACTTCTATCTTCTATCAAGCTTTGATCTTCCATCTTCGCATGAAGAACACAACAATAATTCATTAAAAATCATCCTAACCATCCAAGCTTTCGCTGGAGTGAATCTGGATTCACTCCAGTGAATCTGGATTCACTCCAGTGAATCTGGATTCACTCTATTGAATCTGGATTATATTAAAGCTCGATTCATTGGAGTGAATCCAGATTCACTTAATTGAATCCAGGTTCAGTGGACTGAAACTCGTTATCAAACAATAGCAAATCTGCAAAAATAAAAAACAAAAAGAATAAGAAACTTATGGTAAAAAACAAGCTATAAAATTTTAAACCATGATATAATTTCACATTTTACAGCAAAAAGTTACGATTTTTATGGTAAAAAACAAACACCTCACATAACTGAATCTGGATTCACTGTAGTGAATCTAGATTCACTCATGCGTTTATTTCTTCGAAATTACAGCACATGCATTTATTTCTTCAACAATTCATTAAAAACCATCCTAACCATCCAAGCTTTCGCTGGAGTGAATCTGGATTCACTCCATTGAATCTGGATTATATTGAAGAATAAGAAACTTATGGTGAAAAACAAGCTATAAAATTTTAAACAAAAAGAATAAGAAAGTTATGGTAAAAAATAAGCTATAAAATTTTAAACCATGAAAAGATTTCATCTTTTACAGCAAAAAATTACGATTTTTATGGTAAAAAACAAACACCTCACATACTGAATCTGGATTCACTGCTGTGAATCGAAATTCACTGCAGTGAATCTAGATTCACTTATGCAAAAAATTACGATTTTTATGATAAAAAACAAACACCTCACATACTGGATTTGGATTCACTACTGTGAATCGAGATTCACTGTAGTGAATCTAGATTCACTTATGCGTGTCTTCGTTTTTCAACTGGTTTCTTCAAAAAACAAAAAACTTTTCAGATTAAAAGGTGAAATATTTCACCTTTTACAACAAAAAGTTACGATCTTTAAGGTTAAAACTAAAACTTTTAGACGAAAAATCAAACAAATTTTATAAACTTACCATTAAAGCGTCAAAATAATTTAACAGCCCACTGAATCATGAAGACGAAGGTTGAAGAAGACCGTGAAGACGAAGCGTCAAAATAATTTCATAAACCATGAAGACGAAGGTTGAAGAAGAGAGAGTTGCTGTGATTTTGGAGAGAGAGAGAGTTGCATGGGGAAATGGAGAACTCAACAGAGAAGCATTAATTACATCTCTTAGTGGGCTGTTTATTTTACCTAATTACCCTTATGCAGCTTTAATCTCAGCCATTGGATGAATCTAGATCCAATGGAGAGGATTGGTTTTTAGTTTTTAGGATAGTGAGGTTTTTATTTGAACCTCTCCCTATATATATATATATAGACACACACACTTTTAAACTTAAATTCTGCTAAAAGTAAGTAAGTCTTTTCTTTGTGTATTATCTTCTATTACGAGTTGCATTTGCTTTCCAATTTATTGCTATGCACCGGTCATAATAAGATTTTGGATGGAAACAGAGAGTGTTTAAGCTTGAGACTGTCCACAACAACAACAACTGATATTTTTTTATCATACTGACTGTTCTCAATTTCAATATAAGCGTAGCATTATCAAAACAGCCTAGGTCATATAAACTTTGCATTTTCTCTTCCTCCTCTAAAAAATAAATAAATAAATAGTTCCTCCGGGACCCTTCATTTCTAAAAGCGCCGAGTCACCGACCAGGCCTTAAACAAGACCAAGTTGCCATATCGTAGAATACCACATTTCGCAAGTTGGTTTGATCATATGAATTTACAGAGCGCAACTAAATAAGTCAACTTGAGCAAGCATGTTGGAGAAAAAAGCATAATTAATTAAACCTAAGCACGATGTATTTTGGGATTATCCTCATGATTAATATAACCTCAACTACTCGACGAAGAACAACGCACAGCAACAAAACATCTTCTACTCCCTTTTAACTTTTCATCAGCTCGTGTGGGGCCCTGACTAGCGAAAGCGCCGGCCCAAACTTAAAACAACACCATCCTGTCATTAAACTACAAAATCCACAATTCACAAGTTAAACTAAAACCAACTTGAGCAGACATTTTGGAGAGAGCACAACTGGCACGGGCCTACACAAGGCGCACTTGCCATTTACCACCAATAAATATACTAAAAGAATTGGGGACACCAAGCACAGAAATTAGACTCTGCAAAAAAAAAAAAAAAATCCCATTTCCAAAAGAAGAGGCACAAACACAACTCTTACCACGAACTAGAAAAAACGAAGGGAAAGAAAAAAAAAAGAAAGAAAGAACCTTTTCTTTTGTTTTTTCATTGGCTAATATCCTTCTTCCCTCCACCCTTTCGAGTAAATACAATTTTTCCCATACTACCGATGACAATTGTCATCCAATATCCTGGCAAAGAAAATGACGACATACTCAAGAGTTCATTCAAGAGTTCGGTGATTGATATCTCTTTGATGCGTCATTAATGCCAATACTTTCTCAGAAAAGACCAAGGTGTCACAAGAAGGCCGATGGAGCAGGATTAACAACAATATGCCTGAGGGGATGCACAACATCACCGCCTCCCGCGTGCTTCACAAACTCCGCCGGCGTCAAGAAAGTGCCATGGCAAACACACACAATCCTCACTTCCTCCCCTTTCCGATACCTGTAAAGGAAACCCTCGACCCTTCTTCCGTTGGGACCGTCTCCCTTTGTGGACACGCATGGCATTTCTTCCATCATGCTCCTCTCCATCTCCTTCACTCCGTCGTTCACTGTGCAGCTCCTCTTCTTTGATGGGTTTTCTTCTCCTCCTGCTGAGGGGTTTGCAGGTTTTATGGAGGTTTGAAGATCTACACAATTCTTTGATCCAGAGCCACTGGTACCTGCGTAAACGAATTTAAAGGGCTAATTAAAGATATTTGCAAACCAACTAAAATATAGAAGTGGTACCAAAGTCTCATGCTTGAGTGTTTTTGGTTCATAATTCTTTTTTAGGCGAAAAGAGAAGTTAACATACTACATGTTAGAAGAATATCATTCTTTTTCCAAGAGGGGCGTTTCGGATTATTTATCATATGCAAGGGAAGCCATTAAATACACCATTATGGAGAAATGATAAGATTCCAACTAATGCAGAGCGAAGTATAAGAGAGAGAACTCAGAGAGCTCAACTGGAAACAGTAGTAAAAGTATGGCAATGATTAACTTAGCGAAGGATATCACCTAATAAAACTGAGTGGAAAAATAGGATTCATGTAGCTGAACGGCTTTGTTGTTGTTAACACGCCCCCTTCCTAATAATAATAATGTACCTGTACTTACACACAGCATCCCTCTGTCTAATGATAAATGTACATCCTGATCCGATATGGTACAACATGAAGATATCGAATGAACAAATATGGTATGAACTTGATAATGTGATCATCAAGACATACCCTACTATAAGTTCATAGGCCCGCATATTTACAAGAGATCTTCAACTAAGAAACAAATCTAAAAGATAAAAAAGGTAGGAGTTCCAAAGTTCTCAGATCATGCATCGCCTCCCCCCTTATGATCCTCTTCATACAATTCCTTGACAACCGAGTTCCTCACAATTGTTTTAGAACAGCACATGGCCATGAAAAGGACGTCAACAATATATCAGCTCTCCTTTTTCCCATCGTTAAGTTCTAGGCATCAAATAAAATGAGTTATATAGATCATTATCTAACGATCACGTCAGTAGGTCATAATGTAATATCATGCTCATGTTGGTTCCACGTGGCTAGTCTTCTAGAGAAAATAGACAGCTACGTAAAGTCGTGAATCCTTAATGGCAATATCTGAACATCACAAGAAAGTTATAAGCTACGTAATCATGGTCCCCGACAAAAAGAACTATCCATAACGCTTTCAGCTAAAGTAGGAAATTGAAAGAATGGCCTTGAAGCCCCCTTTTTGGGGTTGTCCACGCAATTATCTGCATCGTACCCTGTCATCCAAACCGTATAAATTCTTGCAAAAGTCGACACCTTGTCTTACCCCAACAGAATCAAATACGAATCCAATGGGTATATATAATTGTGACAAGTGTTTTGGGCTGTAGTGCAACGTATTTTTCATTAACTTGACAAAGTTATAGAAGATAAGTCTAATAATGACATGATGATGTAGTATTCAATTTAGCCTAGAAGAGTTCTGCTTGTCGTTTACCAATCATTAGCTTGTCATGGTATTGTTTGATGTATATGACAATTTTCCAGTGCAAATTGTGTGATTTATATCGAAATTGTAATGTTGTAACACGTTGCAGATGAAGAATAATTTGGATATTAGTTAAGTACTAAACAAGAACAAGCTGTTGGCTTTTAAATTAGTTAATTAACCGCTACGTTGTTGGCTTTTTAATTAATTTATTAATAGCTAGGCACTCTGAAAATATCCAAGCTGTTAGGAATTAATCCAACCAAAGACAAGAGAAGAATTGTTTCTTTCTTCCCTAGCATGGAGGACATTTATACTGTCCAAAAACAAAAATTGCACGATAACTATTGCATCATTTTTCACTCGTCAAACAAACTTCTCGTATGCACTCTTAACTATTACAATAGGAGCTTCATGTATTTCATGTAGTTTTATTTAAAACTACACTACAGCTCCAACTACAACAAACCAAATGGACCTTTATGGTTAGGACAAGACAGGTTATGACATATGAAACATCCATACACATACCCTTTAGGCATTTGATAAGTTTCTCGTGGTCATTAAAGGTCCTTCCACTAAACCAAAACTCCAAAGTTGTTGGTAAGAGTGAGAAACAGGGGCTAATAATTTTACATAATTTTATATTCTAAAATGCTGGCCATTTTAATGGGCCAAAAATATATTACAGTTCTTAAATCCGCTTTATCGTGGCCAATAAAAATTTGAACCTGGTTTGCCTTGGTACCAGGTTAGAAGGAGGTCCTTTCCACGGTAGGAAAAACCTTAAAAAAGCTTCGAAATTATGGTGAGGGCTGAGGGTCGTAGTTCTATAGTCTAAAAGCGACTGGAGCTGTACACGGATGAGCACAACCTAAATGTTGGGATTATAAAATATAAAGGTTTTCATTCTTTGAAAATGGTTGACATAAGAAAGCATGAACCAAAATACACGTCCTCTTGAATCCCACACCCAACAAAAACCCAAAACCAACGCACGCTCATCTATGAATTCTTTAAACAGAGAGTCCTCGTCGAACCAATTCACACTCAGTAAGTCCACCTTTCGAGGTCAAAAACCTCATACAAACGTAAGCAAATTATAGTGGCGAATTTTTGTGGGAAAACATCCGGCATCAGTAAAATCTTGAGGACCATTTGGTAGGTAAGGCAACCTACCTTGCCATCTTCCAGTGTCTAAACTTTAGCATTCATAGCAAACTTTATTGGAAAATTTAGTTCTAGAAAGCTATATATAATTAGTTCATATCTTACAAAATCTAATGAACATGAAATCAATGAGCAATGCAGAAAGAACCAAAAAAACAAACAAATAAATAAATAAATAAATAAATACCTTGCATTGGATTCACTATCCTCCCAAAATCCGAAACCACCGAAGAGCTACTCCCCTGCGAGCCAACAGACCCCTGCGAAGCCGGCCGAGGCGGCCATCTCGGCAGCTCAGCAGGAGCGACAAATCCATTCACCTTCACGAAATCCTCATCAAAATCCTCCTCCTTCAGATCTTTAGTCACCGCCGCTCTTTTCTCCGATCTTTTTCTCTTAGCCTCCATCCTCTTCAAGCTCTGCATCTCCCTCCTCTTCCTACCCTCCTCCTCGCTCTCCAATGGCATCGACCAAGTCCTCGTCAGCGCCTCAGAGCGCTCGACAGAGAACATTGAAAGCGTCGAGATCGACGAGGCCCGAGCCAGTCTTTTCGGTTCTGCTCCAAAGCAACCCCCTAAAGAGAGGCCGAGGCTCAGCTCAACCTCACCCGTGTCAGCTCCGGCGACATCCGCCGTCTTTTCGCCGGTGACTTCTCCGGTGAATCTCCGGAGGAAATCTTTCGGATAGATGTTTCTTCTCGAAGACAGTTCGTCTGCCTCGCCCTCCGTCGCCATTGAAATACTTATATCAAGATTCAATCTTTTTTTTTTTTTTGTAAGCTCTTAAGAGAAACAATCACGAGACCCAGATGCTCGATTTGTTATAAAATTAGAGAGAGTAAGAATTCTGAAAGCAGCCGAGAAGGAACTGAAAACAGAGAGAAAGAGGGGTTCTTCGCTTCTTCAGAGGGAGGAAGAAGGGAGGAGAACAGGGAACGCTTTTGAGTTTCCCCCTGAAGTTGGAAAATGTCGAAAGTACCCTTGAGGAAGAGGAATTCAACACGTGTTGCATGGAGAGGGAATTAGAGAGGATACGTGGCGAGTCCTCATCGGGAGCGGCGACGCCAAACAATTAGGTTTGGTTGATCGCGGGCCTCCTGCCTCGGGACACGTGGTCCACGTATGAGCCGTTGCTGGCAGAGACTTGGCACGTGCGGCAGGCGATCCTCGTTCGGCAGAGGTACAGACCGATGATTCTCTTCCTCTTAGCTTGGCTCGCATGAGGCCGGTAACGGCACGCTGGCGGTGCGGACAGCCGACCCCACGAGACTCGGCGTACGAGGAGGAGTCTAGGAGTAACGGTGCGACAGGGACAGCTGGCAGCCAAAGGAGAAGGGGGGGCATCTGCATTAGCGTCTCGGGTCGCGACTTGTGGAAAAGTGGAATTCGGGCTTTTGTAGTGTTGCGGCCCTGAAGTTATAAATACTTGCTGGTGGGCCTTGCAAGTGGATCGCAAACTGAATGGGCGAGTCGTTACTTTGGAAATTCAAATATTTTAAACTGCTAAAAGTAGCCTCTCTCTTTCGGACGATGGGGAAATGGATCCTACACGAGACACTGTATAGAGAATTGTACGGCTTCTTTCACCCCATAATCCTTCTCCGATTTCATTAGAGGGTTACGTATTGATCCTTTTTACTAATTTCGTGCCTCAAGTAGTCATAAACAAAAAATGTTATGTCACTTGTTCAAGTTTCCAAAAATATTATAATATATTATATATATATATATATTATATTATATATATGAGAAAAATTATGATCCTAAGGAGCACCACCTAGATTGATATCTAAGAATGCACCTTTCAAAATATAATGCGATTCGGCTTTCAATGGACGGATCTGCCTCCATTTATCTATGAATCATTATTTTAAAAATATCTACAAAATAAAATTCATGATGCTTTTGAATATTTTCTATACACATATCTTTTCATTGTCTCTTTGATTGTGACGTGTCTGTGAAATTCTCTCGTTAATTTTACCCATCACTTGATGCATTAGCTAAATACAACCCATATGTCTATTTTTTGTTTATATACTATCTGAATCATTAAAGATCAAAATATTGAATGGAGGTGATCTAAGTAAATTGATTGCTTATTAATCTAATTTTGGATCAAGTAAATGGATCAAGTATATATATTATATACTATATATATATTTATAATTATTATATATATATATTATATATATTATATATATATATATATATATATATATATATTATTATATAGTAATATAGATTATTAATGGGTATCCTTGTCATAGGAGGGGATTTCCTCCTTTTACCCTCTAAAATCACATATGAGCGACATTGTGGCTGATCCGCTCCGTTGAACTTGATCACATTATTCTAAACCAATAACACACCAAGTTTGGGGTGAACCCGCTCGTCGTTTGCACCCTTCATCCACTCGTCATCAATTTAACCGGTTTTGAATGAATAGAACTTTTCACATGGGCTCGATGAGGGTCAAACGACGACGGAGTCACCCTAAACTTGCTGTGTGCGGAGTTTCTAGAATATGTAGCATCCTAAGCATTCAACGGAGCGGATCATCCACAATGTCGGCTCAATCATGTGAATTTTAGAGGCTCTAGTCAATGAGGAAATCCCCTCTATGACAAGGATACACATTAATCATATATTATTATATATATATATATATATATTATATTAATATATATATATTTATATATATATATATATATATATATATATATATTTGTTGTTTGTTTGAGATCTCTTTCGGACGATGGGGAAATGATCCTACACGGAGACACTGTATAGAGAATTGTACGGTTCTTCACCCCATAATCCTTCTCACGATTTCAATTAGGAGGTTACGTATTGATCCTTTTTACTAATTTCGTGCCTAGAAGTAGTCATAAACAAAAAATGTTATGTCACTGTTCAAGTTTCCAAAAAATATATAATTATATTATATTATATATAATATATTATATTATATAGTATGAGAAAATATGATCACTAAGGAGCCACCTTAGATTGATACTAAGAATGCACCTTTCAAGAATATAAGCGATTCGGCTATTTCAATGGACGGATCTGCCTCCATTTACTCGTATGATCATTTTTTAAAAATGTCTACAAATATAAAATCATTGATGCTTTGAAATTTATCTAACACATTATCTTTTCATTGTCTCTTTGATTGTGCTGTCGTGTGAATCCTCGTTAATTTTTACCATCACTTGATGCATTAGTAAATACAACCCATATGTCTATTTTTTGTTTATATACTATTTGAATCATAAAGATAAAATGAATGGATGGGATCATAAGTAAATTGATTGGCTATTAATCTATTTTGGATCAAGTAAATGGTAGATAGTGCTTATAGTATTATATATATATAGTTTTACTATATATACTATCATTATAAATATATTATCTATATATAGTATAGTAGGTATATATATACTTAATATTATATATATATATGATATAGATATTAATGGGTATCCTTGTCATAGGGGGGATTTCCTCCTTTGTACCCTACTAAAATACGATGATGAGCGACATTTGGATGATCCTGCCTCCGTTGAACTTGATCACATTATTCTAAACCATAACCACCAAGTTTGGGGTGAACCCGCTCGTCGTTTGACCCTTCATACCACTCGTATCAATTTTAACCGGTTTTGATGAATAGACTTTTCACATGGCTCGATGGAGGGTCAAACGACGACGGATTCACCCTTAACTTGGCTGTGTGGGGTTTCTAGAATATGTACTCTAAGCATTCAACGGAGCGGATCATCCACAATGTCGGCTCCAATCTGTGGATTTTAGACGGCTGTCAATGAGGAAATCCCCTCTATGGGACAAGGATACACATTAATCTTATATTATATATATATATATATATATTATATTAATATATATATATTTATATATATATATATATATATATATATATATATTTGTTGTTTGTTTGAGAATACAAATTTTATCAAAATAACTTTATGCAGGTTGTATGGTTGAAACCATAAAATAATAGTTAAAAGTTCCAAATTGCTCCCTGCTCTTTCCACGAATAGGCTCCTGACATTTTGTTTGTATGTGGTTGTTCTGAAAAAATTTATACTCTACCTTATAGAAGTTGGAAAAGGATTAAAGTTAAGGTGAAATGAGACCAATCTTGCAATTGTCCAAATGAGTGGGACTAACAAATTGAGCTTCAGTTCTCTATAATCTTGATTATAACTGTTCTAATTAGGGGTTCAGATTCTCTATAATCTTGTTTGTAGAGAAAGCCTACAATTAACTATGTGGACTAATACTATTGGTTTATATCAATAGGCCCCACAGTTAAATAATTTTATATACGTTGAAGAGATTTGATAAGTGAATTATAGAATTTCTCGACAACTAAGGATGTAGAGGATCTCTACCCTCCAATTAGTAATATGGATCAATAGCATTTAGGGGATCCCACAATTAAAATAATTAATTTTACATATTCTATGTAACAATATCAGTAATGAGGCATACAGAATGAAAAAGATTATAGTATGCAGTGTATATATATCACCAAGTTGTAGTAGAGTTTCTCTACAACTAATGATGTAAAGAATCTCTAGCCAACAAATTGGATTCGACCTAGCGATAAGACTGATAAGACTGTAAATACAAATGCGAGCTTAGGATTTTAATCAATTGGATGCTACAAAGAGAGAAAAAGTTAAACATGATCTTCTGTTCTATTTAAGGTTAAGTCGCAAGATAAATCAAGTGAAGATTTTCTCATCTATAAAATGATATAAAAGATATAACTGTGTGGAATTGCAAAGACGTACAAACAAAAAGATATAAGTGAAACTCATTCTAGTTTGCACATCTTGTGTATGTAACTATTTTGTTTTTGTCATGCTTATTTACTTTTGAGTTATAGCCTGTTTGGTTGGTTTCTTAGACTTTATTGAAAAGAAAATTGGGGGAAAAAACCATCAAAAGATGGTTTCCAGTCATTTCCTCCAAAAAATCTATGAAATAAGTATTGTAAAAAATAAATCACATCATTCAGTAAGTTGGTGATGCCTCGTATGATTTTATATTTTTTTCCTAATTTTAAGGAGCGTGTCAAAAAAAAGTGACTATTACAAGAAATAGGTTTTCTATGAATTTCTTGTGTTTTGGCCAACCAAACAGCCGTGAATTTCATTAGAATATGGTCAAGGTACATCTAAACTACTAGATATTTTCTTAAGACAAAGATCTCTGATGAATAAAGTAGTACCACTTGCATGTCTAGGACCGGTGACAGTGCATTAATACACGTTCTTGTGTGATCAGAAATCAATCAAAGTTACATATATAGGCCCACGTTAACCCAACTTGTTGGAGGATAATAGGTACATCGGTTGATTGAAGACAGAAAGAGGTGGAAAATCTTCCAAGATTGAGGATAAAGAGTAGAGTGCAACAATTTGTCATCAATATTTGTACGACATATTACGGTAACGTAAGGTGCTTATTTTGATGTATGTTGCGCGGCGGAAGCTTGAAACCACACGAATAAGAACGAGATAAATCACAACCAATAAGTCAAACACAATATCACAGCAAGACAAATGAATTTTACGTGGTTCGACAAGTTGTCTGCGTCCACGGGGTAAGAAGGGGGTTCTTACTATTAGAAATCAAGAGAATACAAATAGGGTTACAAATCCCTCAAATAAACCCTAAAACAAAGCCTCTAGATCTCTCACAAATCTTCCACAATTGGATGCAACAATCCCCTCTCAAAGACTGCTCAAAACGTCATTGCTTAACCCTAATTAATTAGGATTAGACTTATATATCAACCAAGAAATGAAACGGGTTGAAAACCAAAACTCAGCTTAGACCCGACTCGCGGTCGACCGCAGAACCACTCGCGGTCGACCGGATCCAACGACCGAGGCTAAAAAACCCTACAGGGTTTGGCCGGTCGATTGCAAAACTCGTCGCGATCGATCACGAAAATGACAAAAAAATTCCTGAGTCTCTAGACTTTTGGCGGCCGACCGCTGCGCAATCGCATGTCGACCGCGACCTAATACTATAGCAGAACTCATCCTCGTGCACGTTGGCGGTCGACCGCCGCGTCACACGCGGTCGACCGCCCGCATCACACAGCGGTCGACCGCACAGCACCCAAACATGTTCCTTCGTCTTTTCCTGCAGTCTTCGTCACTGTTCTCGCCATTTCTTCAATTCTTCACCTCGGCGAACGTTTCTACCAAAACTGAGCGGACATCAAAACATCCAAATATCTCACTTGTTGCGTCCAGGACGAAGTAAAAACAACCAACTTCAACGAACTCAATCCACAACAAGTCGAGAACCCAAACAAGAGCTCAAACAATCTCCCCCCATCAAAATCAACAAATCCAACCGGCTGCATCAAACAAGACTGCCTATATATCCTCTTATCCAAGGAATCAAGCCGAACGTAGTTCACCCAAATGGCCTCCAAAGGCCCTCAACACTGAAGAATGTTCAATAGCTTCAAACAATGACCAAATTTTATACCTAAAACAACTTTGGTCAACATATCCGTTGGGTTGTACTTAGTGTGGACCTTCTCCAATATAACATCTCTATCATCCAATATGTCCTGAACAAAGTGGAATCTGACATCAATGTGTTTCGTGCGTACATGATAAATCTGGTTCTCTACCAAATAGATAGTCGACATGCTATCACAATATACCCGAAGGGTCTCCTGTGCAATCCCCAAATCCTCCAACAGTCCACGCAACCACAAAGCCTCCTTAACAACTTCAATCACCGCCATATACTCCGCCTCTGAAGTAGAGAGAGCCACTGTAGACTGAAGTATACATCTCCAACATACCGGTGCTCCTGCCAATGTAAACACATATCCTGAAGTAGATCGGTGCTTGTCAAGATCCCCCGCATAATCTGAATCTACGTAGCTAAAACAATCATGCTCATTCTTCTCACTCTTCTAAAAAATCAGACCAACATCTATGGTGCCTTTAACATACCGTAGAATCTACTTCACGGCTTCCCAATGACCCTTCCCAGGGTCATGCATGTACATCGATACCATACTCACAACCAGTGACAAATCTGACCTCGGATACACCATTGCATACATTAAGCTACCCACTGCACTGTCATATGAAACCTTCTATATGTAATATTTGTCCTCAACTGAAACAGGTAATATATTTGTTGAAAACTTGAATTGGGGAGTCAATAGAGTGCTAACTGCTTTTGCATTACCATCAAAGCTGAATTTATTCAACATCTTCTGTAAATAACTCCTCTGTGTAAGCTTCAATCTCTCCTTCACCCTGTCTCTCTCGATCTCTATACCCAATATCTTCTTTGTTTCTCCAAGATCTTTCATCTCAAACTCGGATGATAGCTCATCTTTCAACTTTCGAATAGCCGAAGAATTCCTGGAAGCAATAGGCATATCATCAACATATAAAAGCAAATATATGTGCTCACCATCCTGTAGCTTGTGCATGTAAACACGTGGGTCATATGGGCTCCTCGTGTACCCATGGCCAATCGTGAAGCTGTCGAATCTCTTGTACCACTGTCGCAACGATTGCTTCAATCCATAAAGAGACTTCTTTAGCTTGCACACCAAATCTTCCTTTCCTACAGCTTTGAATCCCAAGGGTTGTGTCATATAGATCTCCTCATCTAAATCTCCATGTAGAAAGGTTGTCTTAACATCCATCTGGACCTAATCCAAATCTAGTTGTGCCACCAATGCCAATAAAATCTGAATCGATGAATGTTTGATAACGGATGAAAATACCTCATTGTAATCAACGCCCTCAAGCTATGCTTATCTCTTGGCAACCAATCTGGCTTTGTACCTAATGTCCCCATTAGAAGATCACTCCTTCTTCGTATATACCCACTTACAACCAATAGTTTTCTTACCCTTGGATAACTTTGTAAGTTCCCAAGTATCGTTCTTCTAAAGAGGTCGCATCTCCTCCTCCATAGCTTCCCTCCACCTGATCGAATCAGGGCTAGACTCTGCATCTCTGAATATGGATGGAACCATATCATCAACAACCTCCACTGATAATGCATATGCGACCATGACATCATTATACCTAGCTGGCCGACGAATCACCCTTCTAGGTCTATTCTCTATAATAGACTCCTAAATATGACCCTGCTCCTGAGTCTCACAATCCAATGTATCCTCTATCTGCCCGGTTGTCATCACATCTTCTCCTAGTTTTACCTCTGTAGGAGCCTCAATGGATACAATGCTATCTGGAGTGGGTGGAGTCACATCATCCTCCACCTGCTGTGATATCTCTCGAATCTGGTCTTCCTTCACCTGCCGAGGAACTTGACGCCTCATCATGTACGCCTTATCAAATGTGACATCCCTGTTAATAACTATCTTCTTGTCCTTTGGATCCCATAACTTGAAGTATTTAACTCCATCTCTAAATCCCACAAATATTGACCCTATAGTTTTGATGATGATTTGTCAAACAACTTATCGCTAATATATTCTCTAGTTTTGTGTTTATGTTTCTCTTTACAGGTATTTCAACACACGACAATCAAGCTTTAAAGATTCAAGTTCATATGTGTGGATTTACCTAGGTATAAGTTTAGTTTACTTACATATATTGTATGTTTATATCTAAGCTCAATATATGTACACTTAACACGATTTTTGACGTTTTCTACCAAATAAATGATTGTTCATCAAACGTTGTTACAATATCTTTTATCTCATGTTTACAGCTCTTTTATGCTTTATTATATACATATAATATATATACGTATTTATGAGTCATATCAAAATTTTCATATTCGTAAAATACAAGTTTTACGAACACTTTTCAAAAACAGTGTGTTTTTACAAAAAAAAAAAAATTAATTTTCCAAAAATTCCTTTTCTAACATGTTAATTTTATCATTTAGAAATTTTTCCCAAAGTTTTATTATTTGTGGAATTGATTTTCTATTTTTAAAGAATTTTTAAAATCAGCCATAACAGGTTTTTCAGCCTGTATCAGATTGCGGTCGACCGCCAGTAATAATTTTTCTTAGCACTGCTTTTGTGTGCTTGAGGTCGACCGTGATGGGCGACCGTGGCGGGCGGCCCTGAAAACATCCAGAGACTTTCGCGGTCGACCGTCGCGGTCCGACCGCCAGTTTTATATTTTCAAACTCTGTTTTTTGAGCTTCGCGGTGGACCGCCCCGGTTCGACCGCCAAACTTGTCAGCATCAACTCCCAACGGCTAGTTTTTTACAGCTGTTCTTTGTGGGCTTTTTGGTCAATCTAAGTGAGTTTTTACTGATGTATTGGGTTGTTATAAATACCCTACTGCATTCAACACGTGAACTATCCAAGAGAATTGATTACTTAAGTTTACAAAGTGTTTAAAAGCTGTTTAAGCTGATTTCATCAGTTTATTTCAAAAGAAGTTTTTCCTACAACAAGAAGTGCCTTTCAAATCCTATTGAGATCATCATCTACTGTTCTTCTTATTTGAGAAGTTTTCTAAACTCTCATATAGCTTGTTATTTTATTTTTATTTCAATTAGCTATATTTATTGAGTTTCATTCACTGTTATCACATACACATATTGAGCTTAATATCTTCATACCATATAGTGTGGGTTGTGGAGTGTGATTTAGTGAGTGTGAGCTTCATTGTGTTCTCACTTGTTATTTGAGAACAAACCATTGTATTTATTCTTCTTTTGTGAGAATCACTTGTAATACACTTGTACACTGAGAGAAGTGTGAGGCGAGAGACGGGGTCGAATCCAATAGGAGTGGCGTCGGTTGACGAACCTAGGGAGAGGTTGTAAGTGTAACCGAGCACTTGAGGAGGAGGGCACGGGCTAGGTTCCTACACTTAGTGTATAAAGTGTGATTGATTAGTGATTGTGTAGTGTGAGAGTTTTCGGTGAACTTGTAAACCGAGTGTGTAGAAGTGCCGGCTTCCAAACCGGATTGTGATAGTGGATATCTCCTCGAGGTGAGGAGCGGGGACATAGGTCGTGGTGACCGAACCTCGTAAACATATCGTGCGTTTGTGTTTTGCTTGGCTTATATTTTATTTGTGCATATTCTTATTGTTCATATTCATATCTATCTCTTGTAAGAACATATTGATCAACATAATTTTAATTGGTAGTTAATCGAGATTAAATTAGCATAAGACCCTAATCACCCCCCTCTAGGGTCTAACAATTGGTATTAGAGCTTAGTGCTCTTTGATTTAAGGACTAACCGTCTTGAGTTAAAGATCCAAGTTATCATTTTTGTGCTAATCTAGTGTTGATTGCATTTTGCTTCTTGCATACTATCTTTATGGATATGTATGATTCATCTAGTTTAGGATATGCTATTAATATTGCTCCTCGTTTGGATATAATGATTCATCTAGTTTAGGATATGCTATTAATATTGCTCCTCGTTTGGATATTTTTCCCTATGCTCAATAGCGTGTTAGATTCAAACTGATATGCTATTAATATTGCTCCTCGTTTGGATATTTTTCCCTATGCTCAATAGCGTGTTAGATTCAAACTTTTCGTTCAATCTAAACAATTTAATTTATGGGAAATTATTAAGGATGCCTATATTGTTCCCATTTTGGAAAAATCAAAATGGTGTGAAAATGATAAAAGATTGTTTAATATGAACAAGCTTTTGTTAGAATATTTGATTAATGCTTTTCAATCTTCATTTTCTAACAAATTTGCTAATTTTGATAGTGCTTACGCCTTACTTATTGAAGCACATGAAGGAAAATTGGAGGCTATTCAAGAAGCGTTGGAAAATCCCGCTTTGAGCTCTAAGGAAGCCTCATCCCCATGTACAATACCACTAGGTAATAACCCTAGTGAGGTATGCGATAACGATGATATTATTACTTTTGATGAACTTGCTCTTGAGTTTGAAAAATTACACAATAGCTATATTGATGTAAAAAGTAAGTATGTTAATATAAAATCTATTCATGAAACACTAGCTACTAAGTTTAATTTTATTGCAAATGAAAATATAATTCTTAAAGAATGCAATGAAAATTTGAAAATTGAAAATGCTAGTTTGCTTCATGAAAAACGTGATGCTATGTTAGAAGTAGATAAATTGAAATCTATGATGAATAATCTTGTTTATCCTTCTTCTAGTAGCAATGCTTGTATGCACAATGATGAGTTGAATCAAATGAGAAAACGTATATCTACCTTAGATTCAACACTAAACACTTGTATTGCTAATAATAAAAAGCTTATGGACTTATGTGCAAAGTTCAATATTAATTCTTCTAAGAAGCCTATTCACTATGCACATATCTATGACAAAATTCACAAATGTTCTATTTGCGGTCTTAAAGGCCATTTAGCTCAATTTTGTCATAATGCACCAAAAATTGAAAAGCCTATTCATGATTATGCATCCCATCAAGCTTCTTCATCACAAACACATGTACACACACATAGTGTAAATCATAAACATGCTTATGTGTACAAATGTGATTATTGTGGTCGTGTTGGTCATTTGGCCATGTTTTGTTTCGATTTGAAAAGAAATTCTCGTTTGCAAAACAATTACAAAGAAAAATCTATTTTTGCAAATTAACCACGTGCATTCCATTTCGGTCAACGTAAACCATTCAAACCTCTACATTGCACAAATTGCAATTGTATGAGTCATGTTTATAATTTTTGCTTTGATCGTATCGGTGCACAAAATACACCCAAGCGGGCTCATAACCCTAGGGTCTTGGATTTAAATGATAGGGGTCATGTCCCAAAGTTTAGTGGTACCAAAATGATTTGGGTACCAAAATGATTCTTATGTCATTTATTGTTGTTTTATTCGTTTTTGTTTTTGGTTTGAAAAATTGGCTTCTTTCTCGCGGCCGCCCGCCACGGTCGACCGTCGATGTTTCTGTAAGTTGTTACGGTCGACCGTCACGGTCGACCGCAAAAAAAAATTTCCAGGTTCGTTTTTAATTCTTATCGGGTTTTGGTTTTTTTATAACTTTTTTGAACCCGATTTCGTCATCACCATTGATCTGTTCCCTAAGCTAATCCTAGCCCTTCCTTCATCTCCTCTAAGATCCGACTCCTCAGTTTTCCCCTCATTTGAAAATTTTTTCTAATCTATCGATTTCTCCCACAGTCGCCTGCTTCGTCGACCGTCGCTCTCTTTCTCCGTCAATCTTAGTTGGGATCTGCAGGGTAATAATCTCTCCTCTCATCTTTTGATTTCATTTCCTGCTCTAGTGATTCTATTCTCAGTCTAGGGTTTTGATTTAGAGTTAATTCATTTTTACTTATTTTGCTCTATTTTCATTTCCAGGGTTTTATAATTCTGTCCAATTTCATTTAAAAACCCATTTTTACTTATTTTGCTCTATTTTCATTTCCAGGGTTTTATAATTCTGTCCAATTTCATTTAAAAACCTTAATCGAACATGCCTCCTAGAAAGAGATCAAAATATGATGTTGGTTCGTCTTCTTCTGTAGCCTCTCATTATGAGGATTTTCTTTAGTTTAAATCCCGAGTTAAGAAATATAGGGAGTTGTGCAAACTGAAAATTCTTCCCACCAGATATATCAATTTGATCAATTATCCATGTATGACACTCATTCGATTCTTCATAATGTTAGGTTGGCTAGGCTATTAGATGTGGAACGTAAAGTTCCTTATTATCCTTTTCTGGTTTATCTGTTTTATGTCAACTTATCTGTGTCATCCTCTGCTGATGGTCTTCAGACCATTAGTACATCTGTTAAACATGTTGCAATTTCTTTTTTTGCCAACGAACTTGCGGGGATTCTTAAAATCCCAACAGGTGATGTTGACCTTATGTCTATTGAACTTGATGATCCAGCTGTGAACAAGCTCTTGTTTAAACCCGGTTGCACTTATCCGATGAATAATAATTCTCTTAATCCAAATGCCAAACTTATTGCTAAAATTATTGCTCAAAATCTAATTTCTAAAACCGGTAGTTTTGATCATTTTGCTTCTGACAAGATCAATGTTGTATATGCCATTTTTGTCAAAATAAAAGTAGATTGGGTAAACGTTTTTCTCAAAAACATGGCATCTAAGCATTTCAAATATCTACCCTTTGGCTCCTTCATCACCCTTATCCTTCAACACTTCGGTGTTGATCTCACTCATGAACCCAAAATTGAACCCAAGAAGGACTTTTTTGATAGGGTCTCACTTTCCCGGATGCAAATTTCTAGTTCCCTATCTGATCCTATTCAGCCATCATATTCTCGTTCCCGGTCTAGAGCCTCTTCCTCCTCCACTTCCGACCTCTGTACCCGTTTGGATCGTCTTGAGACTCAGGTCTTAACTATCCAGAGGGATGTTAGGACTATTCTATCCTATCAGCGTCAGTCTCTAGGGATTCCGGATCCCTCTTCCAGTTCTGAGTCTGGTTCTGAGGAGGGCCCTGCTGATGGTTCTGACTCTGGCTCTGATGGTGGATCTGCATCTGGCTCTGGCCATGCTTCTGATGGTGATGGTGGTGGTGATGATTGACTTTGGTGCTTATTGTGTTTACTGGTTTTTGTGCTTATGGTGAAGATTGTTTCTATGCTTATGGTGATGTTTTATTTTGAGTTGTAGAATTTGATACTTATGTTTTTAGTTTGAGTTGTAATAACTCTTTACTCGTGTGGAAAACCATGTGACTTTGTGAAACTTTTTATGTATGGTTTGTAGTTTTGTGGAACAAACTATGTTCGTGGAAAACTATGTAGTTTCTGATGTTTAAGTGATGATTTGTGATTTATTGTGTTAGTTTATCTTTTCTATGAACTATGCATGGTGAAAACAATTTTCATGCTTTGTTTGTGGAAAATATGTTGCTAATGATGAGTTCTTTGGATTATATATTGTTTATGGATGGATAATTATTGTTTAGCTCCTAAATATGCTTTTTAGATGTCATTTATGCAATTTGACAGGGGGAGCTTTTGGCAATTTACTTGGCTTTTTATCTGTGCTTATATGCAGGGGGAGCGTTACTCCTATTTTTTTATTTTTTTCCCTTTTTGATGTTGTCAAAGGGGGAGAAAATCCACATATGGTTTATTTATTATTTATTCATGTTCATGTATGGTTTATTGATTTACTCATGTATGGTTTATTCATGTTGTATACATGATTGGTTTATATGTGGTTTATCAGTATACATTTCATATTCATGTATAAATTGTTTGCCATCATCGAAAAGGGGGATATTGTTGACCCTATAGTTTTGATGATGATTTGTCAAACAATTTATCGCTAATATATTCTCTAGTTTTGTGTTTATGTTTCTCTTTACATGTATTTCAACACACGACAATCAAGCGTTAAAGATTCAAGTTCATATGTGTGGATTTACCTAGGTATAAGTTTAGTTTACTTACATATATTGTAAGTTTATATCTAAGCTCAATATTGTAGGCATGTAAAATTGCTTATAGGTCCCTTAACATAGCTCGGCACAAACCGACGAATCAACGAGGCGACGAGGTTAACAAATCGCACGCGAGCAACGGAATGCATCCATTCACGTGCGGAATCAAGCCAACGGTTCGGGGAGTCAACGAGTCATTCAAACAAGAGCGGACTCGGACGAATCACGATCGAATCTAGATCGGTTTCAGAATCGAACTCAGAAGTGGATTTACTGCCAAATCAGGAATCCGACTTACTGCCAAATCAGGTCAACAAATCGAGTCCAGACAAATCAACCGTACAACCGAATCACGGACAAAAGCGGATACAACGAAAAAATGACAGAACCTAAGGGGGGCTCGGCCAAAGCCGAGCCACCCATGGGTGGCTCGGCCCAGTGCCGGCCACCCATGGGTGGCCGACCCGGATCTATGCGCGGGCACAGTTCAGAGAGCCTATAAATAGGCTCCCCTTTGTTCATTTGAAAAGGTTGGAACTTTGAGAGCCGAAACTCTGCCGAATTGAAGATTGAGCTCAGAGTTTTGAAGACTTGAGGACTTGAAGATTCAGATCTGATTCTCGGCGAGCGTCCACGTCACAAAAGGCAGGAGTTCGAGAGAGGTAAAACTCAGATCTGAGATCTACACGAAACTACACTCCGGATCAAAGCTTGGCCTTTGATCCCGAGAATTAAAGGCTACTATTTCCTTGGTGAATTAGTACCCTACGGCTATTATTTCCTTTGCGAAATAATACCCGTCGAATCGTGTAGATCCGATCGGATCTAGATCACGCGGTGGTCCACGGATTAACCCCAGCGTCGGCAAAGAACCCACACAAGCAAGAGACCGCAAAACAGGATCTTGCGATTTGTTCAAAGGGAAAGTTGTAAAAGGAAAGTTGTAATTTTTTTTTCTTTGATTTTGTTGTAACCGGATCTAAAGAAGACCGGATCTTTTGTAATAAAAAAATCAATTACTTGAGATAACGATGAATTCAATGAAGATGATTTTCACCGTGAATAATCTGGCGACCACAGTGGGAGCCACCGATCTCGCTGCCGAGATCGTCACGTCGCAGCCGCGGATCTCAATCCCGGTCGAGGAGGAGGTCGAGTATGAATTCGACCAGGCCAAGTTCGAGGAGTACCTTTCGTCCTCATCCGGATCTACCTCCCCCCGCAAGTCCAAGAAGCTCTCCTCCAGGAGAAAAGCTCGTTGGTTCGAAGAAGTTCAGAACGCCAACGAAGCTCTCACCCCGGCTGACGCCAAAGTTGCGCCGGGTGAAGTTCCACCGACCTCCAACGAGGTCAAACCTATTCTTGTCAATGCTTCTACTGTTGAAGGCGTTGTGACTCTCTCAAAGAGAGCCCGCCAGAGGCGACGTCAACGCCTTGCGCGGCAACTCGCTAAGGCTATGGAGTCTACGGACAGAGTCCGCTACATGCTTGCACAAGCAAGAATCCTCGTGCAGAAGGCCGAGGAATTGAAGAAAGGAAGAGTGGCCAAGAAGCCGCCATCAACCCGCCAAGTGTGGAGGCCGAAGCAGCCTCCAACCAAAGTTCAACCTCCGGTGAATCAACCAAAGTCGCCGGTAATCCCAATAGCTTCTCCGGGAGATCATGCAGAATCGTCCCAAAGGAAGAAGCCAGTCTTGGAGCGTCTCGGTCCGATTCCCGACGAGAAAGGCAAAGCTCCTATCCAAGATCGCTTGGGCCCGATGAAGAAGCCCCGGACGACGCAACATGCTGGGGGTCGCCGTCACCTTCAGCATGACAAAGAGACCAAGGCAGGCATGCGCACCAACTTGCGCATTGAAGTCCAGGAGCCCGCCGAGAACTCACACCCGAAAAGGCATGTTTCGAGGCGCGTGACTTTTGAAAGCCCGAAGAAGGCAGTTCCCCCTTAGAAGGAAACATTATCGTCTGATGACGATAATGTTATACCTGAGAAGTCGTGCCAACACACGATAGGTTACTCCGATCGTCAAGCAGACGAGTTGTACTATCGTGCTGGGGGTACGAATAAAACCAGGAAAAGGAGTCCCCGAGAACAGGAAACTCAGTGCCCCTGTTCCAAACTCATTCGGGCAGTATTATCTGAATGCAGCTGCATCAAGGCGGTCCCCGAAAGAGTTTCGGTGTTTGAAAGGCTCCATCAGATAATACGGTATCCAGCGAGGGACAACCCCGCGAGGCACTTATGATAAGTGCGGAGCAAGTGGCCAAAATGCTTGAAGACGCCTTAGCTAAACAATAGGAAACCTTCAGGTTCGAAATGCAGATGGCCATACAAAACATGAGAGAAATGCATGACCAGCAAATCCAGGCATTGACGAACCAGCAAGGTGAGCCAAGTCGTCGTAACCCGGTGAATCTGGAAGATGAAGACACTAATGAGACGCATAATAATCCTCCCATCAATGCAGGGGGTGGTAACGAGAATGCCAGCGAAAACACAGGTGAAAACTTGAAGATTAAAAATCTCGAGAGTAAAATCAACACGTTGATTTCCGCTCAAGAGATGAAGAAAACAGGCATTCCTTGTCCATACCCAAGAGAGTGTGAATCAATTCCATATCCGGCGAAGTTCAACCTAATTAACTTCACGCCGTTTAATGGGATGGGTTCCCCCACTCAACATTTGATTTACTTCAAATCACACTTGGGAGTAATCTCCGGCAATGAGCCTCTGATGGTGCGGTCATTCGTCGGCACTCTTCGCGGAGCCGCCTTCGATTGGTATCGCCGCCTCAAGCCAGGTAGCGTGAATAGTTGGGATGACATGGAGACCAAATTCCTCGCCAACTTCTTCGATGACAACACAGAGATATCCATCGGGTCATTGCTTGATGAGAAACAGAAAGACGGGGAATTGGTGGACACCTTCGTCAAGAGGTTCCGGAACAAGGCGATGAACTGTCGGGACCCGATCACCGAGCAATTCATCCTCCAGACTTACCACAACAACCTCGCACTGGACGTGTTGGAAGCAATGGGGACAACACCGTCCAAAACATGGAAGGATCTGAAGGTCCGAGGAGAGCAGGCCGAGCGATTCATCAGAAGAAAGAAGGCAGAAAGAGGCCAACAGGCGAATAATGCTCCGCAACAGAATTTCGTCCCACGGGGGAAAGGTAAGGCACATGCTAATGCAGTTGACGCTAACCAAACCTTTCAATTGCAACCTCAGCAACAATAGCAGCGGCAGCAACAACGAACGCCACAATAATCGCAGTCACAATGGCAACAACGGCCTCAAAAGAAGAAGTCTTCAGAGCCAAGATTTCCCAAAGTGTACTCCTTCAAAGATGATGAAGTTCCCGGCATCTTCAAGTACTTGTTGGAGAACAACAAAATTCAGCTGCCAGCGATCATGAATCAAGAAGGGGCTAACAAAGTGACGGATCCGAAGTATTGCGCATACCATAGAGCGGTCCATCACCCTACCAAGTCGTGTTACCACCTCAAGGATAAGATCCAGGCACTAATTGATGTGGGTGTCATAACCCCGAAGCCTGCCAAGAATGTGGGAGCAAACGCGGTCTCAATCAGCTTTGGATCAGTGCCCACAGCGTGGTTTGAACCAAAAAGCATCACCAAAGTGGGAATGAAGACAGTAAACGACGACCCGCATGGACAGCGCCAAAAAGAACTTGTGCCACATACAGCTCCAAACGGCAAAATCCTCTGGGTTCACCCCGACCTGATTGAAGATGAACAATGGACCAGGTCGTTATCCAAGAAGAAGTCCAAAGAGAAAGGAAAGTCTTGCTATGGAGTCTCTGCTATCCCAGGAGAAGATGACGAAAGAATACTAGCTTTTTCGCTCTCTGAAGAAGAACAAGAAGTTTTTGCAACCCGAAGCGGAAATGAGTATCACTACAACTATCCACCACCTAGTGAGCAGGGGGTGAATAAACGGGGACCAGCCAAAACTCTCACGGAGATGGGGGTGATTACAAGTCCTACACCGGGCGAAGAAGCTCGACGATAGCCGGTAAATAAACCGAAAGAGAAGAATCCCCAGGAAGTTCAGAATCCGAAGCAGTCTCGTTTCAGTCGCCCGATTGGAAAAGACAAACCGGAAAGCTCGAAGACTCCGCAAGCCTTCGATATAATGGCTCAACTAGCCAACATTCCGGCACAGATAACACTATATGAATTGCTGCGGCTGTCCAAGGAAACCAAGGAGGCTTTGCAAGAAGCTTTGGCCAACTCAGAAGTGTTCCTGACTCAAGTCAAGCCAGTACCTGAACAGACGGAACTACTGAGTCAACATTGCAACATAGCTACTAAAAACCTTCCCTGCATTACCTTCACCAAGGAGGACATGCAGACGAAGAATTCGAACCACGATCGACCGCTATATTTTATCGGATACATTGGCTCCAGCGAAGTCAACCGAATCCAAGTGGATCCGGGTTCCGCTGTGAGTATTATGCCGCTTTGCAAATTGGCGTCTACAGGCACAGTCATTTACGGATTCAACACCAGCGGGTCAAGGCCTTTGGGAAAGATTCGGATAAAGTGCCAAATGGGTGATCTGAAGACGGAGGTCACGTGTTATGTGATTGATGCTGAGACATCATATAACTTACTACTGGGTCGGCCTTGGATCCATAGTAATGTTATAGTTCCATCCACCCTACATCAGTGTCTGAAATATGTCGACACTGGTGGAAGGGTCAGGACGGTGGTCGCGGATAAACAACCATTTAAAGGGTTTGAGAATTATTTCACTGATTCTCTCCTCTATGGTAACGAATCCGACACGGAACCATCAGTCCAGGGCACGGACAGCGGAGGAGAAGCTGATTCCGAAGCCGGATTCGATTACGATGGTGGTTTTGTTTTAAATGACATTGTACCCTTTGTAATCAATCTTGACGATGATCAATCGTCAGATGGCAGTTGTAACTAGAAACTTGCCACTAATGAAATAAATAATGATTTAGAGTACTCCTTGTCTCTTGATGATGTGATAACAGAATTGTACAATAATACCGATTTGTATATGCCGCTTCGATCATCCTATGTAACAAAGGAGCGCCTCCAGCATTCTTTCGGAACAACCATGATCATCCCGAACAAGATAGGAGGTGCAAAAGAAGTAATTTACGGTAAAGGAAAAAGCTCTCCGTTACCAGATCATTTCCTAAGTGAAGATGAAGATGATGACAAACCTGGTCGGCATTTATCTAAATATAGTCCGGAAGCGCGCAAGCTCATGGAAAAGCAGGGGTACGATTTCACACTCGGAGAAGGTTTATACTTCGATCGAGGTCCTCGTAATCCAGCCAAAGCAGTATATGTACCGAAAGGGAAGCCTGAGGATTATTATAAATATGGACGAGGCTTAGGTTATGTTTCATCAGATGAGGAATGTAGTTGGCAGATCATTGATCAAATTGCTAACAAGCCTAAGAATGGATACTCTCCCGATGCTTCAGAGTGGGACTCTGATACAAGTCTGGGAGAAATGTTCAAAACCTTAATGTCAAACATGACTACAGCAGATCCATCCACGCTGGAGGATGATGATCAAATGCCAACGTGGGAAGACCCGTGGGTGCATCATCTAAGTATGCAGTACGGTGACAGGTTCGAACAGAGAGAACCACCAACCGAAGATGAAGTAGTCCAAATTAATATGGGCGATGAGGCCAATCCAAAACCCATATTCATCAGCGGTAGTCTTCCCCCAGATGAGAAAGAGGAACTAATCGCCCTCATCAGGGAATATATCGACGTCTTCGCCTGGAACTACGAAGATATGCCAGGGCTTGATCCTAATGTGGCAATGCATCACCTCGACATCAAGCCGGATGCCAAACCTGTCAAACAACAGCAAAGACGGTTTCGTCCGCAGATTATGGAAGCCATTGAGGCAGAGGTTAAGAAGTTGATCGAATCAGGATTTATCCGAGAGGAACAACATCCAGACTGGTTAGCCAACATCGTTCCCGTCATGAAGAAAAATGGCAAAATCAGGATTTGCATCGACTTCAGGAATCTGAATGAAGCATGCCCAAAAGATGATTTTCCTCTCCCAATCACGGACGTCATCATCGACAATACATGCGGATTTGAGAGGATGTCCTTCATGGACGGCTTTTCGGGATATAACCAAATCAAGATGCATCCGGAGGATGAGAAGCATACGGCGTTTAGAACACCTCTCGGTGTCTTCTGCTATACAGTGATGCCTTTCGGCCTGAAGAATGCCGGTGCCACATACCAGCGGGCGATGACTAAGATTTTCCAAGAGCACCTCCGGAAAACAGTCGAATGCTATGTTGATGACTTGGTTGTAAAAAGCCGCAGCAAAGGGGATCACATCAAGGACCTGAAGACGATGTTCGATCTCATGCGGAGCCACCAGTTGAAGATGAACCCTACTAAATCCTTCCTTGGAATGTCCAGCGGAAAATTCCTTGGATTCGTCGTTACCACTAAAGGTATACACATCGACCCCGATAAAGTAAAGGCGATACACGAACTGCAACCTCCAAGGAATCTGAGAGAGCTTAGAGGATTGCAGGGGCGTTTAGCTTATATCCGGAGGTTCATCTCAAATCTTTCTGGGAAATGCCAACCTTTTTCTAAGCTAAACAAGAAAGGGGTGTCATTCATCTGGGACGACGCCTGTCAAAAAGCATTTGAAGATATTAAAACATATCTAACAAATCCTCCTGTTCTCGTTGCACCAAAATCAGGTAAACCGTTCTTGATTTACATCAAGGCGATGAACCATTCGATCAGTGCTTTGTTAGCACAAGATGATGACAATGGTCACGAACAGGCAGTTTATTATTTAAGTCGGACTTTGGTGGGCGCTGAGTCCCGATATCCGATGATCGAGAAAGAATGTCTCGCATTGGTATTCGCAGTGCAAAAGATGCGGCATTACTTAGTGGGACAGACGATTTACGTAATCTCCGGCGTTAATCCCGTGCGAGTATTTATGACACAACCGGGTTCGATGAACTGGCGTTTGGCAAAATGGGCCCTCCTCCTATCCCAGTACGATTTGCACTTCAAACAGCAGAAGTCGGTCAAGGGACAAGCAATTTGTGATCTTTTGGCGGCAAGCCCGACCACAGATACGGCGGAAGTATATGATGACTTGCCGGATGAAACCCACGAGGTTAATACTACATCGTCGCATCAACAAATATGGCAACTATATTTCGATGGTGCTTCAAGATCGAGGATGTATCATCAACAGTGTATTATCCAGCTGCAAACGGATTAGCTGAAGCTTTCAATAAGACGATCATTAAAATCCTGTCTAAGCTCGTGAAGACCAACAAACGAGACTGGGACGATAAACTTGGGGAGGCACTCTGGGCTTATCGCACCACCATACGCACTCCTACGGGAGCTACTCCGTACTCGTTAGTATATGGATGCGAAGCGGTGCTACCTTTGGAAATTCAAATTCCCTCCCTTCGGATCGCTCTCGCAACGGAGATGACGACCGAAGAACAACATCAGAAGCGTCTCGAAGAGCTCGAGAGGCTGGATGAAAAGCGCTTGGAAGCTCAACAACACATCGAGTTCTACCAGGCTAGGATGTCCAGGGCTTTTGACAAAAGAGTCCGCCGAAGAAGCTTCAAGGAAGGAGATCTGGTCCTCGCTGCTCGCCGACCAATAATTCTCACCTCCAAGAAGAAAGGTAAATTCGAACCCAAGTGGGAAGGACCGTTTGTAATAGACACAGTCTATTCAAACGGCGCTTACCGTCTGATTTCCCTAGAGGGCGCCAGGTATACCGTAGAGGGTACGACGGTCTTTTACTCCGATGCCTTTCGAACAGAGAAGCAAAGGAAGTTCTTAAGGAAGCACACGAAGGAGAATGTGGTGCGCATCAGCCCGGTCCCAAACTGTATGATCGCATCAGGAGAATGGGATATTTCTGGCCAACGATGGTTCGAGATGCAATCGAACACGCACGAGAATGCCACGCTTGTCAGATACATGCGAATTATATGCATCAACTGCCAAAGCAGTTGCATACGTCAACCACGTCTTGGCCGTTCGAGATGCAATCGAACACGCACGAGAATGCCACGCTTGTCAGATACATGCGAATTATATGCATCAACCGCCAAAGCAGTTGCACACATCAACCACGTCTTGGCCGTTCGAGATATGGGGTATGGACATTGTTGGTCCTATTTTTCCCCCTTCAGTCAAAGGCGATCGATTCATCCTCGCAATTACAGATTATTTCTCAAAAGAAGTGAAGACGAACAACGTCATTAATTTCATCAAGCATCATGTCATATACCGACACGGCGTGCCAAGACGGATCATTCATGACAACGGTCCACAGTTCATAAGCAACGCCTTCATCAGGTTTTGTGACAAGTTCAAAATCGAAGACGTTTCGTCGACAGCTTATTATCCCGCTGCGAATGGATTAGCTGAGGCGTTCAACAAAATGATCATTAAGATCCTGTCAAAGCTCGTGAAGACCAATAAACGAGACTGGGACGATAAACTCGGTGAAGCACTCTGGGCTTATCGCACCACCATACGCACACCTACAGGAGCCACCCCATATTCGCTGGTATACGGATGCGAGGCTGTGCTACCTTTGGAGATTCAAATCCCATCCCTTCGGATCGCTCTCGCAACTGAGATGACGACGGAAGAACACCATCAAAAGCGTCTCGAAGAACTCGAGAGGTTAGACGAAAAGCGCTTGGAGGCTCAACAACAAATTGAGTTATATCAAGTCAGAATATCCAGGGCTTTTAACAAAAGAGTCCGACAGAGAAGCTTCAAGGAAGAAGATCTGGTCCTCGCTGCTCGCCGACCGATAATCCTCAATTCCAAGAAGAAAGGTAAATTCGAACCCAAGTAGGAAGGACCGTTTGTGATAGACACAGTCTACTCAAACGGTGCATATAGCCGTTCTTAACCGTAAAAAGAACAAAAGCTTACATATTCAACATTGTGGCAGATTGTTATTCATAACACCAAAATCCGTGCTTCACACGTACGGGGAATTTTATCCCGAAGCATGAGTAGGAATAAGTCAATGCCTAATACGCGTTGCCGGTTTAGTCTTTCACCGATTGAAGAAGACACTAGAATTCCAGTCTAGGAAGTTTATCCCGAATCCTAAGCAGGGATAAGTCTGCGCCTAACACGCGCTGCCGGTTTAGTCTTTTTCCGCACAAAAAGACACCAGAGTTCGATTTTGGGGTATTCTATCCTGAAACCTAAGCAGGGATAAGTCTGCGCTTAACCCGCGCTGCCGGTTAGTTCTTAACCGTTGAAAAGAACATCCGTCCACATATTCAACATTGTGGCAGGTTGTTATTAATAACACCAAAATCCATGCCTTACACGCATGGGGAATGTCATCCTGAATCCTAAGAAGGGATATGCCTACGCCTAACACGCGTCGCCGGTTTAGTCTTTTTCCGTGGAAAAAGACACCAGGGTTCGATTCTGGGGTATTCTATCCTGAAACCTAAGTAAGGATAAGTCGGTGCTTAACTCGCGCCGCCGGTTAGTTCTTAACCGTTAAAAAGAACACCCGTTCACATATTCAATATTGTGACAGGTTGTTATTAATAACACCAGAATCCATGCCTTACAAGCATGGGGAATTTCATCCCGAATTCTAAGAAAGGATATGCCGACGCCTAACACGCGTCGCCGGTTTAGTCTTTCTCCGAAAAAAAAGATACCAGAGTTCGATTCTGGGGAATTTTATCCCGAAGCCTAAGTGGGGATAAGTCAGCGTCTAAAACACGTTGCTGGGTAGCCTATTTCCATAACAATGGCGAAGTCTACATATTCGAAGTTGTAGCATCAAGTCTAAGGGAGTTTATTCCTTTAGCACAACCGGAACGGATTTAGACAATCCGCATGCTAGCCCGACTCAAACGGTAGTCGGTAAAGGTTAATCAAATCCGTTAAAGGCTTGGGGTTAGCCAAAAATCCTAAAGTCAACGCCTAACACGCGTCGCCGGGTAGTCTATTCCCGTGAGAAAGACGAAGTCTACGTATTCGAAGTCGTAGCATCAAGTCTAAGGGAGTTCATTCCTTTAGCACAACGTCACATGCGGAACGGATTTAGACAATCCGCATGTAAGCCCGATTCAAACGGTAATCGGTAAAAGCATGTCAAATCCGTTGAGGGTTGAGGATTTGCCAAAAATCCTAAGTCAACGTCTGATACACGTTGCTGTTTAGTCTTTTCACAGGAGAAAGACGAAGTCTACGTATTCAATATCGTAGCACTAAAAGGGTTAACTCTTTTAGCATAACGTCACATGAGGAACAGACTTAAACAATCTGCATGCTAGCCCGACTCAAACGATAGTCGGTAAAGGGGCATCAAACCCGTTGATGGCTGAGGGTTTGCCAAAAATCCTATATATGCGAAAGTCACTGACGCACCAGGCATCAAACCCGTTGATGGCTGAGGGTTTGCCAAAAATCCTATATATGCGAAAGTCACTGACGCACCAGTCCCATTAGTTGGTTTCGTGGCTTAGACATCCAACAAATTCGGGATAAGATCCATACGTGCAGATGAATCAGCTTTAATAGTTGGTCCTGCAGCCCAATATTTAGGACCGTCATGCTCCAATACCTTAAGAGCTTAAACTGTGTATACTCCAACAAATGTCAAGCGATCCCAAACCCTAGGTCAACACCGGTCAACGCATAACCCTAGGTCAACGCCAGTCAACGCGTTGCGATCAAAAAGTCAACGTACGACGTTTGAAACCCTAGGGTCAACACCGATCAACGCGTAACCCTAGGTCAACGCCAGTCAATGCGTTGCGATCAAAAAGTCAACGTACGATGTTCAAAACCCTAAGGTCAACGCCTATCAACGCGTAACCCTAGGTTAACGCCAGTCAACGCGTTGCGAGTAAAAAAGTCAACACGAGTCAATATATCATGACGGAGATAGGCAGTTCAAAGTCAATTCGATGACACGAGCCAAACTCAACTCATCAGTCTTAGATTTGAGACTTCGACGACGGCCAGACAATAAACGCGGCGTCGGAAGGATTTCAGCTATTCTTCAAAGCATCGAATAGACTGAAAATCGAAGGAGTTAGGAGTTGAAGCTAACTGCAGGTCCTTTACACTGACTAGGCTGAACCAGTCTTGAACCAGTCTTGAACCAGACCGGACCAGGATGAACCAGACTAGACCAGTCTAAATCAGTTCAAAAGAGACTGAACCAGGCCAAACCAGGCTGATCCAGGCCAAGCCAGACTGAACCAGACCAGGCCAGGATGAACCAGTCTAAACCAGTCTTGAACCAGTCCTGAACCAGCCTTGAACCAGGTTGAATCAGTCTTGAACCAGGTTAAACCAGTTTGAACCCGATTTGAACCAGAATTCAAATTGAAGCTGAACCGAGCATCGAAACAACTTCAAATTGACCGATGGTTCAGTCCTTTATTTATTCTTTCCTCTCCCACACATTCGGAAGGGTCGGAAGATTTTTTGAGCCTAATTACTGCCTTTTTTGGGTCATTATTAAGCCGGTTCAGCTCATTTGGGCACAGAAAATACTCCAATAAGGTATATGAGTATAAACTATTCCCTATTTTTGGTTGAGAAGTTCCTGGAGAATACTTTTTCTAAATATTCTTAAGGATAACTCAACAACACTACGCCGGACAACGCGTCGCAAATAAAGACTCAATGCCAACAATCGATGGTCAGCTAAAGATTAAAAAATCAGGAATCGATTTCAAGTTTAAAATTCCGACAACGGTCAGACAATAAATGCAGCACCGGAACTCTTACAGACATTCGACAAAGCACCGAATAGCCTGGAGGATTGAAGGAATCAAGAACAGAAGCCATTCCAAGGTCCCGTCACACCGACTGAAGGTTGGGACAATCATATCTAAAGTATCTCAGACTCTTCTATAAAAGAACGAGGCTGAAATACTTTGGAGGGGGTATCTGTAGGCATGTAAAATTACTGGGAGTCAACGAGTCATTCAAACAAGAGCGGACTCGGACGAATCACGATCGAATCTAGATCGGTTTCAGACTCGAACTCAGAAGTGGATTTACTACCAAATTAGGATTCGGATCGACTGTCAAATCAGGTCAACAAATCGAGTCCAGACAAATCAACCGCACAACCGAATCACGGACAAAAGCGGATACAACGAAAAAATGACAGAACCCTACACCTAAGGGGGGCTCGGCCAAAGCCGAGCCACCCATGGGTGGCTCGGCCAAGTTCCGGCCACCCATGGGTGGCCGACCCAGATCTGTGCGCGGGCACAGTTCAGAGAGCCTATAAATAGGCTCCCCTTTGTTCATTTGAAAAGGTTGGAACTTTGAGAGCCGAAACTCTGCCGAATTGAAGATTGAGCTCAGAGTTTTGAAGACTTGAAGACTTGAAGATTCAGATCTGATCCTCGGCAAACGTCCACGTCACAAAAGGCAGGATTTCGAGAGAGGTAAAGATCGGATCTGAGATCTACACGAAATTACACTCCGGATCAAAGCTTGGCCTTTGATCCCGAGAATTAAAGGCTACTATTTCCTTGGTGAATTAGTACCCTACGACTATTATTTCCTTTGCGAAATAATACCCGTCGAATCGTGTAGATCCGACCGGATCTAGATCGCGCGGTGGTCCACGGATTAACCCCGGCGTCGGCAAAGAACCCACACAAGCAAGAGACCGCAAAACAGGATCTTGCGATTTGTTCAAAGGGAAAGTTGTAAAAGGAAAGTTGTAATTTTTTCTTTGATTTCGTTGTAACCGGATCTAAAAAAGACCGGATCTTTTGTAATAAAAAAAATCAATTACTTGAGATAACGATGAATTCAATGAAGACGATTTTCACCGCGAACAAATATATGTACACTTAACACGATTTTTGACGTTTTCTACCAAATAAATGATTTTTCATCAAACGTCGTTACAATATCTTTTATCTCATGTTTACAGCTCTTTCATACTCTATTATATATATATATAACGTATGCATGATATATATATATGTATTTATGAGTCATATCAAAATTTTCATATTCGTAAAATACAGGTTTTACGAACACTTTTCAAAATCACGGTCGACTGTGACGGTTGACCGTGAAAACATCCAGAGACTTTCGTGGTCGACCGCCAGCTTTATATTTTCATATCTGTGGTTTTTTTGGCTTCGCGGTCGACCGCACCGGTCGACCACCGAACTGTCAGATCATCTCCAACGGCTAGTTTTTTATAGCTGTTATTTGTGAGCTTTTTGGTCAATCTAAGTGAGTTTTTACTGATGTATTGGGTTGTTATAAATACCCTACTGCATTCAACACTTGAACTATCCAAGAGAATTGATTATTTAAGTTTACAAAGTGTTTAAGAGTTGTTTAAGCTGATTTTATCAGTTTGTTTCAAAAGAAGTTTTTCCTATAACAAGAAGTGGCTTTCAAATCCTATTGGGATCATCATCTACTGTTCTTCTTATTTGAGAAGTTTTTTAAACTCTTATATAACTTGTTATTTCATTTTCATTTCAATTAGCTATATTTATTAAGTTTCATTCACTGTTATCACATACACATATTGAGCTTAATATCTTCATACCATATAGTGTGGGTTGTGGAGTGTGATTTAGAGAGTGTGAGCTTCATTATGTTCTCACTTGTTATTTGAGAACAAACCATTGTATTTAATCTTCTTTTGTGAGAATCACTTGTAATACACTTGTACACCGAGAGAAGTGTGAGGTGAGAGACGGGGTCGAATCCGTGAGAATCACTTGTAATACACTTGTACACCGAGAGAAGTGTGAGGTGAGAGACGGGGTCGAATCCAATAAGAGTGGCGTCGGTTGACGAACCTAGCGAGAGGTTATAACCGAGCATTTGAGGAGGAGGACACGGGCTAGGTTCCTACACTTAGTGTATAAAGTGTGATTGATTAGTGATTGTGTAGTGTAAGAGTTTTCGGTGAACTTGTAAACCGAGTGTGTAGAAGTTCTGGCTTCCAAACAGGATTGTGATAGTGGATATATCCTTGAGATGAGGAGCGGGGACGTAGGTCGTGGTGACCGAACTTCGTAAACATATCGTGTGTTTGTGTTTTGCTTGGCTTATATTTTATTTGTGCATATTCTTATTGTTCTTAAGTGTGATTGATTAGTGATTGTGTAGTGTGAGAGTTTTCGGTGAACTTGTAACCGAGTGTGTAGAAGTTCCGGCTTCCAAACCGGATTGTGATAGTGGATATCTCCTCGAGGTGAGGAGCGGGGACGTAGGTCGTGGTGACCGAACTTCGTAAACATATCGTGTGTTTGTGTTTTGCTTGGCTTATATTTTATTTGTGCATATTCTTATTGTTCTTATTCATATCTATCTTTTGTAAGAACATATTGATCAACATAATTTTAATTGGTAATTAAACGGGATTAAATTAGCATAAGATCCTAATCACCCCCTCTAGGGTCTAACAACAAAGACTGACTTCCTCGACCTCAGATTCAGTTTATCATCACTAACATGATAATAAGCAGGACATTTAAATATCCGAAGTGGCTCATAGTCACTAGCTAACGAACCAGACCAACACTCCAAAGGAGTCTTCCCCTGTATCGCGGTACAAGGCAACCTATCAATGAGATGGCTAGCATAAACTAACGCTTTGACCAAAAGGATCTAGGCAATCCACTCTGCATCACCATAAATCGCACCTTCTCCAGTAATGTACTGTTCAATCTCTCAGACACCCCGTTCTGTTGTGGTGTCTCTCGAACTGTGAAGTGTCGCCTAATGCCATGATCCTGACAAAACTACAGAAACGGATCACTCTTATAATCTCCACCATTATCGAAATGTAGATTCTTCACCTTTCTGCCTGTCTGCAGCTCCACTTTCTTCTTTCACTCTAAAAAAAATATTCAGGACCTTATGTTTATGCTTCATAGGATATACCAAATTCCTCCTAATATAGTCATCAATGAAAGTGACAAAATAGTTGGCCCTACCAAGTGATGTGTTCTTGGAATGGCCCTAAATATCTGTGTGAACGTAATCAAATATACCTTGGGTGTTGTGAATAGCGGTACCAAACTTCACTCTAGTCTTCTTCCCAAGTACATAATGCTCACACAACTCCATCTTACAGGTCTTAACACCTTTTGTAGGCATCTAAAAATGCCTATAGGTTCCCGCACGCGGCTCAAGACAGAGAGAAGATGATAAACGTCACTATCCGAGTCATAAAAGCTTATTTGATGTCGACAAGCGCATGAAGTGAGTCAACGAACTGTGTGAAGTAATGAAACTTTAGAATAACGAAAACATGAAGTGATCAGGAGCTACATTTTGCTTATGAAAGACAAAGCGCCCATCATGCCCCATCTACTCCATATATGATTCAATCATGGGAGCTTGTAGATCTCCTCGTTGGCTTTCCTACTCATTTTGAATCGCGTGATTCCGAGTTCGGATGACAAAAATATAACGAAAATGAACGAGACGCACAAAACAAAGCCCAGAGCCAAAACCAAGACACCCTAGGTGTCTCGGCTTTGCCGGGATGGCCACTGCCAAGACACCACGGGCGTCTACAGCCCTGAAAACCTGTTTTTGGCTGTTTTGAGGTGTTCGGCCGTTAACCACCTAGATTTATTTTAACTGATAAAATATCATCCAAGAACGTGGTTAAGTGGTTATAGCTGAAGATAAGAGTGAATCGATCATTTTTATCTGAAAACAGAGGTCCCAAAGCCTATAAATACAGCCCCAGTGCCTTTATTTTTTGAGAGTTGGAATTCTCGAGCATCGGTGAAGCCCTACTGAATTGAAGACTGAAGGAGCATGAATTTCAGAAGGAGATTGGATCGAGTTCGTCAGCATAAAGAAGAGGAGCTCGTCAGATCTACAATTCTCGATTCCTTCCCTTGAGATTGTCCCATTGCGGTGATCTTGAGAAGAGTGATTATCTTGCTGTTGCCGAGATAATTGCTTCGGTTTCTTGATTCCTTCACGAATCAACAAAGCTCCGGATCTGATCTGATCATTTGGTAGTCCATGGATATCAACATCCCTGTCACATGCTAAAATCCTACGCAAGTAGCGGAGTATAAACGTCTGTTGCGTTTATTGAAAGGAAAGTTGTAATTTTTATTGAAAGTCTTATAAAAAGACTATTTCTTTGAGTTTGTTGTAAACGTTTGAAGTTGTAAATGAACTCATCAATAAAATCGACTTTCTCCCCAAACAAGCTGACGACCACAGTGGGAGCCAACAGCTTCACTGCTAAGACTGTCGTGCCATAGCCAACGATCAAGATCCCGGTGAATGAAGAGGTCGAATATGAATTAAACTAGCAGAAGTTTGAAAAGTACGTCTCCTCCTCCTCCTCCAGATCCGCCTCTCTTCGCAAGCGCAGGAAGGCCTCCTCCTCTAGGAAAATCCGTTGGTCTTCAGATCTGAAGACCCAAGAAGATGATCTCTCCGCCACCGCTGCCGCAGTTGCACCTCGCGATGACCCGACGACGTTCGATGAAGCCAAAGCCACAGATTCGGACACCGCCTCCATTAAGGAGTTGACTGTTGAAGGCGTGCCAAATTTGTCGAAGAGGGCTCGTCCTAGGCGTCGTCAACGTCTTGCTCGTCAGTTCGCCAAGGCTTTGGAACAAGTGGACAGACTCCACTACCAAGTGGATCTAGAGTTCAGAAAGCACCTGTTTGACCCTAGAGGGGGGTGATTAGGGTCTTATGATAATCTAATCCGATTTTATGCCAATTAAAACTTATTAATAAATTATTCTTGCAAGATGGATATACAATATGTTATGAGCAAGAATATACAATATGAACAAAGAGATATATCCTATATGGTGAAATGTATGCAAGGATATATAAACAACACAAGGATAAACAATCTAAACTAAAGATACAATTGTGATAAGGTAATATAAACAATGCAAATACACAATATGATCACAGAGTTCAGACCTTCCGTCCTACGTCTCCGCTCCCCACTCCCGGCGAGAAATCCACTATCACAACCTGGTTTCCTACGCTAACCCGAATAATGTTTACACCACACAATATCGGTTTTTAACGCTCACCAATCAACGATCATAATCTCACAATGTAACTACACTCCACACCCTCTAAGTGTTGGTCTCTGACCCGTGTTCTTCCTCAAGTACTCGGATACAACCTCTCCTTAGGTTCGTCAACCGACGCCACTCCTCTTGGAAGCGACCCTGTTTCTCACCATACACTCCTCTCGGTGTACTAGTGTAATACAAAGTGAATCTCACAATAATGCTCACAATACAACAAATTTGTTCTCTACAATAGATGAGAACTCAATGTAGGCTCACACTCAATGTCACAATCCCACAACCCAAATTATACTATGAATATAAAGATGAGAACTCAATGTAGGCTCACACTCAATGTCACAATCCCACAACCCAAATTATACTATGAATATAAATACAATAAGCTCAAGTGGGTGTGTGTACCCAAATTATACTATGAATATAAATACAATAAGCTCAAGTGGGTGTGTGTAAACAATGAGTGAAATCAAACCAACTAAACTCAAATATAAATACTAGTTTAATAGAATGATAATCAAACAATATAAAATCAAAGCTAGAAATTGAGTTTAGAAAACTTCTCTATAGATAACAAGAGATAGAGGGAGAATAGTTGGATGCTCAAACACCAATAGATAATCTCATCAAGCTCTTGTGAAATTAATTTCACAAAATCAAACTCTCAAATGCTTAAGAGCTTCTTAAATAAACTTAAACAAAACTTAAACCCTTGTTAAAACTTGATTAAAACATTTCTTGGATCATGAAGAGTTGAAAGCAATGGGGTATTTATACCCACTAAAAACATCAGCAAAAAACCCTAAGAAAATGACCAGAAAACCCCCACAAAAATAGCTGCTGGAAATAGCTGTTGGAAGCTAACTGTAACATCGGTGGTAGACCGTGGAAAAATGCACGGTCGACCGTGAGAAGCTCAGAAACAAAATCTAGGCTCAGGACAACAGTCGGTCGACCGTGGCGGGCGGCCGCAAAACTCTCTGGACTCCATTCAGTCGACCGTCACGGTCGACTACGAGCCACCAAAAAACAATCTGAGTCTCTGGACTCAAGACGGTCGATCGTGGTGCTCGACCGCAAACTGATACTAGAAATTACCTAGTTTGAAACAGTTTAATCAGATAAATTCCAAAAATTATAATACTTTGGAAAATGATTATAGACATGATAATAAACATGCTGTAAAAACTGGTTTTTAAAAAGGACCTCCCAAATGTAAAATATCCTCATTTTACAAAATAGTCCAAAACATGAGAATGTAAATACATGAGTTTGACATTTTAGCTTAACCATATTTTGAAACATTACAAAATGATTTTGTAGACTTAATAAAAGATGTGTATGATTATTGTTAAGTCCAAAAACTGAGAATATAATATTTTCACAAAATTGCATAATTTGCAAACTTTTCAAAAAACAATAAATATAATTTCATTGAATTAAATAAAATTGATATTGATGAAATCATATATATGCATGTAAGTATGAAACAAAAATATGTTTTCTAATTATATTCAATTGTTTCATATTAAAACTTGAAAACTCTCAAACTAAAACGTATATGTATATATATAACTATATATATACAAAACCAAAACGTGTATGTGTGTATATGATTGAGCTTAAAGTACTAACACACATAATATAAACTCTAAACTAAGTATACTCAAGCTTATGATCTTCAACGAAGCTCTATCTTGGTACACTTGCGGATGAAGCTTGAACTTGGATCTTCAACTTGAATTGCAATGCTTCACTCCATAATTCTTCCAACCTCCATTGGATATGATCGTGAATGCGCAATTCCATCCATCCTCTAACATGTTGTTTGTCTACAATCCAACCTCCATTGGATATGATCGTGAATGCGCAATTCCATCCATCCTCTAACATGTTGTTTGTCTACAATAAATAGATAAACACAAACACTAGACAAATAACATTAGTGGTAAATTGTTTGTTAAAAAATATCAAAACAAAGAGGCCAATAATCTCTCCTTTTTGATGATGACAAACAATTTACAAAAATGATATATGCATGAAAGGAAATGAATATACAATATTATAATTATCATGCATATAAACAAAAAGAATATACTCAGAATATTTCTCCCCTTTTGACAACATCAAAAAGGGGAAACCAACAAGAGAGCGAAAGCTCCCCCTATCAATATGCATAGGTGAATATAAAAATAATAATAGAAAAGGGAAGACTCCCCCTATCGAAATGCATTATGGAATATATGTAATAAAGATCAAGGCACACATATGTGAGTAAGCATAGATGAATATACTAAATATCACTCACATACTACAAGATTGGTCTTTCACTCATGATAGGGCGCCTAAGTACCTCCATGGACCAGTTTGCGAATGAGAACACATATGGATGTATCATTGAAATAATGTGTCTCAAAACATAAACATAAAGATCATGTATAAAAAGATTTATGAAATCAAAAAAAAAGAAAACCATGATAATCATGAAAAAAAGTTTTCAAATAAAAACAAATCACTCGACTGAAATCATAATTCAAGATTTAAACTAAAAATAATGTTTGATCAATAAAAGAAATCTTCTTTGTAAAACTTGATCAAACCACATGTAGAATACATTATAAAGCATATTTGAAATTTGAATCATCTATTTGTACTTATATAATAAATTCAAAAGAACAAATCAAAGCAAAAATTTTATAGTTCAAAAGTAACATACAAGAATCATGAACTATGGATTTTAAAAACTAAAAATCATATTTAAGAGTATAAAACCAAACCATCATTGATTTTCATAAATGAGAGAGGCAACCATATCAAGCTCTTGAGCTTGTTCCAACCCATATAAGGACTTTTAGTACCCGGTAAACAAGATTTGGGAATAAACCCCTAATAAACCCGGGGGGTTATATAAACACAAACCTCTCATCAAAACAAAACCAATTATGAGAACAAAAGAATTTGATCAATAAAAAGAATTATTTTCATGTTCAAAAAATTTAAAGTATAATTTTCAAAACTAATAAAAGGAAAAAGAAAAACACTAAAATACTTGGTTTAAAAATTAAATTTGTTTCGGTACCCAAAAATTCTTAGTACCAAGAAGTTTAGGGACATGACCCCTATCATTTAAGCTCAAAGTCCTAGGGTTATGAATCTGTTTGGGTATATGTAGTGTACTAACACGGTCAAAACAATAATCACTCAAATAACCCTTTCGATTGCAATTTGTGCAAAGAAAGAGATCCATTTGTTTTTGTGGACCATTAGCTCGTGCACAGGAACCATTTGCAAACAAGGATTGTTCTTTAAAATTATTTTACAAATGAGAAACATCATTAAATAAAGGTGATCTACTTGAGAAATTTGGCAAGTTTGAATATTTTTTTAAATCATAACAAAACTTCGTCAAATGGCCAAATCTATCACAAATATCACATTTAAAAACATGTGGTCTATAGAAACATTTGGCAAATGAGATTTTTTTTAAATCAAAATAATACTTGGCCAAATGACCAAAACGATCACAAATATCACATCTATACACAAGAACATGCTTATGATAAGCAATAGGTGCATGTGTGTATACATGTGATGATGACGAAACTTGATGGGATGCACAATTATGATTATTTATTATAGGTTTTTGTGCATCATAGCAAAATTTAGCAATGTGGTCTTTACGACCGCAAATTGAGCATTTGTAAATTTTTCTATAAATATGTACATAGTGAGTGTTGGATTTGAAAGAATTAACACGAGACTTTACACATAAGTCCATAAGTTTCTTATTATGAAAGAATTAACACGAGACTTTACACATAAGTCCATAAGTTTCTTATTATTAACAATGCATGTTTTAAGAGTTGAATCTAAAGATGAATTACACATAAGTCCATAAGTTTCTTATTATTAACAATGCATGTTTTAAGAGTTGAATCTAAAGATGAAATATAATTTTTAACAACATTCAACTCATCATTTGGCACATATGCATTTTTATTAGAAGTAGAACATATATAGTCCTCTATAAAAGAAGCAGTATTATTTTGTATGTTCTTTACTTCTAACATGGTATTATCTCTTTCATGAGTTAAGCTAGAAATGGATGAGGTTAATTTTTTATTTTTCAAATTTAATAAGTCATTGTTTTCTTTAAGCAATGTATTTTCTTTTGCAATGACATTAAATTTGGAACCTAGCAACTCATGATCGGATTCTAAATTAACATGCTTGCTTTTTAAATCAATAAAATCTTTATGCAATTTATTATAGGCATGCAATAATCTTTCAGAAGCACAAGCAAGTTCATCACTAGATAAATTATTAATGGATTCGAACTCGTAAACCTCACTAGGGCTATCGCCTAGTGTCCGTGTTCATGATGCTCCATATGAACTTGAAGTGATATCCTCCAAAGCTTGTCGAATCGCCTCCAAGTTCTTTTGATGTGCTTTAATAAATTTTCATAAGGTGTAAGCACTATCAAAATGAACAAACTTGTTAGACATAGATGAATTAAAAGCATTTAGCAAATATTCTAACAAAATCTTATTCATTGAAAACATTCGATGATCATTTTTATTCCACTTGGATTTCTCCGTAGTGGACACAATATAAGTATCATCTATAATTTTCCATAAATCAAAAAGTTTAGATCTAACAAATAGCTTAAATCTAACACACCATTGGGCATAGGGGAAATTATCTAATCTAGGAGCAATATTGATAGCATAACCTAAACTAGATGCATCGTTCATTACCATAATGTATATATGCAAGCAAGATACAAAAATCAAAAATTAGATTAGCACAAAAAGATAACTTGGATATTTAACTCAAGGTGATTAGACCTTAAATCAAAGAGCACCAAGCTCTGATACCAATTGTTTGACCCTAGAGGGGGTGATTAGGATCTTATACTAATTTAATCCAATTTTATATCAATTAAAACTTATTAATAAATAATTCTTACAAGATGGATATACAATATGTTATGAGCAAGAATATGCAATATGAACAAAGAGATATATCCTATATGGTAAAATGTATGCAAGGATATATAAATAACACAAGGGTAAACAATCTAAACTAAAAATACAATTGTGATAGGGCAATATAAACAATACAAACACACAATATGATCACGGAGTTCGGACCTTCCATCCTACGTCTCTACTCCCCACTCTCGGGGAGAAATTCACTATCACAACCGGGTTTTCTACGCTAACCCGAATAATATTTACACCACACAATATTGGTTTTCAACGCTCACCGATCAACGATCATAATCTCACGATGTAACTACACTCCACACCCTCTAAGTATTGGTTTCTAGCCCGTGTCCTTCCTCAAGTGCTCGGATACAACATCTCCCTAGGTTCATCAACCGACGTCACTCCTCTTGGAAGAGACCATGTCTCTACCACACACTCCTCTCGGTATACTAGTGTAATACAAAGTGAATCTCACAATAATGCTCACAACATAACAAATTTGTTCTCTACAATAGATGAGAACTCAATGTAGACTCACACTCAATGTCACAATCCCACAACCCAAATTATACTATGAATGTAAATACAATAAGCTCAAATGAGTGTGTGTAAACAATGAGTGAAATCAAATCAACTAAACTCAAATATAAATACTAGCTTAATAGAATGAAGAATGATAATCAAACAATATAAATTCAAAGCTAGAAATTGAGTTTAGAAAACTTCTCTATAGATAACAAGAGATAGAGGGAGAATAGTTGGATGCTCAAACACCAATAGATGATCTCCTCAAGCTCTTGTGAAATTAATTTCACAAAATCAAACTCTCGAATGCTTAAAAGCTTATTAAACAAACTTAAACAAAACTTAAACCCTTGTTAAAACTTGACTAAAACATTTCTTGGATCATGAAGAGTTGAAAGCAATGGGGTATTTATACCCACTAAAAATGTCAGCAAAAAACCCCAAGAAAATAACCAAAAAACCCCCACAAAAATAGCTGCTGGAAATAGCCATTGGAAGCCAACTGTAACATCGGCTGTCAATCGTGGAAAAATGCGCGGTCGACCGTGAGCAGCTCAGAAACAAAATCTGGACTTAGGATAACAGTCGGTCGACCATGGCGGTCGACCGCAAAACTCTCTGGACTCCATTCGGTCGACCGCTACGGTCGACTGCGAGTCACCAAAAAACAATCTGAGTCTCTGGACTCAAGGCGGTCGATCGTGACGGTCGATCGCAAACTGATACTAGAAATTACCTAGTTTGAAACAGATTTCTGATTTTAAAACCCTATTTAAAAATATCAGATAAATTCTAAAAATTATGATACTTTGGGAAATGATTGTAGACATAATAATAAACATGCTGCAAAAACTAGTTTTCAAAAAGGACCTTCCAAATGTAAAATATCCTTATTTTATAAAATAGTCCAAAACATGAGAATGTAAACACATGAGTTTAACATTTTAGCTTAACCATGTTTTAAAACATTAGAAAATAATTTTGTAGACTTAATAAAAGATGTATATGATTATTGTTAAGTCCAAAAATCTAAGAATATAATATTTTCAAAAAATTGCATATTTTGCAAACTTTTCAAAAAACAATAAATATGATTTCATTGAACTAAATAAAATTGATACTGATAAAATCATATAAATGTATTCAAGTTTGAAACAAAAATATGTTTTCTAATTATATTCAATTGTTTCATATTAAAACTTGAAAACTCTCAAACTAAAACATATATGTATATATATAACTATATATATACAAAACCAAAACGTGTATGTGTGTATATGATTAAGCTTAAAGTACTAACACACATAATATAAACTCTAAACTAATTATACCTAAGCTTGTGATCTTCAACGAAGCTCTATCTTGGTACACTTATGGATGAAGCTTGAACTTGGATCTTCAACTTGAATTGCAATGCTTCACTCTACAATTTTGCCAACCTCCATTGGATATGATCGTGAATGCGTAATTCCATCCATCCTCCAACATGTTGTTTGTCTATAATAAATAAATAAACACAAATACTAGACAAATAATATTAGTGGTAAATTGTTTGTTAAACATTATCAAAACAAAGAGGCCAACAGCGCCAAGTGGCTAAGCCGTCGCCACAACAAGCATCAGGGTCCTCCTCCTAACCGTCAACTAACAAATGGGTTCGTGTCAAACGAACTCGTTCTACCCTCAAGGAGCATATCCAGAAACATCGCACACTACTTGCGCACACATGGATTCTCGTACAAGAAGCACGGTTATCGCACACTACTTGGGTGTCGAAGGCCAAAACAGCACCTCTACCCGATAAGAGACACCAGTCATGTCTCTTACTTGATTCCATATCCAAGGCTTCTCCCCAGCCTTCGTCAACTTTAGATCATGCTCCTATCACTCCCGCACCTCCGATGAAGCCCTACGATAGCGTAGATCTCTCCAAATCTAGAATTCCGTTGAAGGATCACCTGGATCCTCTACGTGAAAATCGAGACAGATTTCTGGTCAAAGAACTCTTGGGCATGGTGAATGAACCGCGAGCAACTCATCGAGCTGGGGGTCGTACTCACCCTTGTAACAAGTCTGAGCCTTCTCATAAAGAGAAAACTCCTATAACTAACCACCTCGGACTGTGTGTCAAAGTTCAAGAGCCCATTAAGGTCCTATGCTCACGAAGGTGTAGCTCAAAATGTGCGACTCTTGAGAGTGCCAACAAGGCGACGAATCCTTAGAAGGAAACATGTTCGTCAGACGATGACGTTATACCTGAGAAGTCGTGCCAATACATGATAGATTGCTCCGGTCATCATGCCGATGAGTTGTACTATCGGGCTTGGGGTACAAACAGACCTCGAAAGAGAGATTCCTGGGAGATGGACTTTCATTGTCCGTGTACCAAGATAATCAGGACAGTGTTATCAGCATGTAACTACCCCAAGATCACTCCACAGAGGGTCTCGATATTTAAGAGGATCTTTAACGAAGCGACTAAGTCCAAGCCAAAGGGTTTCCACAAGAAATGATCGGCCGTTCAAAGTGACGAACTTCCAGAAGTCACAATTAACATGGCTGATAAAGAAAAGTCGGCTCGGCCTTCTAGTTCTGACCCCCTCATATCGCATCATCTAACTCGGCTACACGTAGGGACTACTAGACGTAGGGATTATTAAAGAATGCAGAGGGGATTATCCTCGGATGACAAAGCATCAGATGCCAACTCCGTAGTCATTTCTAACAAAACGGTATCTAGTCCAGGACAATCCTGCAAGTGTTTATGATTAACACCGAGGAAGTAGCCAAAATGGTTGAGGATGCTCTAGCCAAGCAGAAAGAAGTATTCAAAATCGAATTGGAAATGACCATGATGCGGATGAAGGAAGAGCATGACCAATAGATTCGGGCTCTATCCAATCAACTTGGTAAATCCAGTCATCATAATATTGCTAACCAAGCAAGTAGCGATTCAGATGTGGACGAACATCTCGATGCTGATAATCCTCCGGTTGACCAGAACGCTAGGGGTGGCCCCACTAATAATAACAATGTTTGGGGTAGTCCCACTAATGATGATAACACTAGGGGTGGTCCCGTTATTTCTCTCAGAAAACATCCAAAGCACGATACAAGCGAGGATGAGAAAATAAATGACCTCGAGAGAAAAATCAACGCTCTGATGTCTACGTAAAAGGTGCAGAAGATCGGTATTCCGTATCCTTACCCAAGAGGTGGGATTTGATATCATATCCGACGAAGTTCAACCTGGTCAACTTCATGCTGTTTGACGGGAAGGGCTCGCCCACTCAGCATCTGATCTACTTTAAGTCCCACTTGGGTATGATCTCCGGCAATGAAGCCTTGATGGTTCGGTTATTTGTTGGTACCCTTCGCAGACCTGCCTTCGATTGGTACCGTCGTCTTACGTCTGGAAGCATCAACAACTGGGAAGACCTAGAGAGCTTGTTCCTCTCTCACTTCTTTGATGATGACGCTGAGGTATCAATCAGGACACTCTTTGATGAGAAATAAGAAGACGATGAGACAGTCAACGACTTTATCAAGCACTTACAGAATACGGTGATGAATTTTTTAGATCCGATCACAGAGGACTTCATCCTCCAAACCTGTCACAACAATCTCTCTTTGGACGTGTTGAAAGTTATAGGAGTAGAACCATCCAATACCTGGAAAGAGTTGAAGATGCATAGAGAGCGGGCCGAACGCTTCCTCAGAAGGAAGCAAGCCGAGAGAATCCAACTGATGCCTAATCCTCCAAACTCAAGCTTCGTCTCTCGTGGTAAGGGGAAGGAACCTGCAGCAGTTATTGATGTTAATCAGACATCGTAACAACAACCCCGAAGACAACAAAAGACTTCGGATCCGAGACTCCAAAAGGAGTACTCCTTCAAGGACGAAGACGTTCCAGCCATTTTCAAGTCCCTCCTTAAAAATAACAAGATCAATCTACCACCTATCGCAGATCAGGAGGAAGCTGACAATACTAAAGATCCAAAGTACTGTGCGTATCTGTAACGCCCTAGGGTTCACACAAGACTGTAGTCCAAGACTGCAGTCCAAGGTGAAACCCGGATCGTCAAACCTGCCAAGCACCAACTCCATGCTACGACATGTTTCACCATCACAATCACTATCTCTCTAGTGAAAACAATAAATAGATGAAGGTACAGACAAGTAAATAATCTAAATCGAACAACATTGAAAATATACACAGAAGAAGCATAAGAAATATTAATAATGAGTCCAACTGGAATAAAGTAGATATTTCACTGAGTCTGAACTAAATCTCAAATACAATGAGTCAAATAAACTAAGTCTCACAATAGCTCTTAACTCTATGAAATAAAATATCAATCTAGAGTCTAAAAATAATCAACTACATATAGAGTTCTGCAATAACTATAAAATATAATAAATAGCTTAAATAGATAATTAAGATGTCCCCTCAACCTACGACTCTCCGTACGCCAGACTCGCTGCCTGAAAGAGGGGAAACAACGAGCGTCAAAGCGCTAGCGAGATCATCACTACCTCTCCCCAGGGGAAGGGGTAGGAGTATATAGAAAATAGAGTCAGTACATACATATATCAAATCATTCATTTAACTCCCTATGAATGAAAAACAAATTTACCAATGATTAAAACCCTAATCTCCAACATAAAGAATAATCATCTCATCTCGAACTACGTCCGAGTGATCTGTTCTAACATAAGAGAATATCAACAATTGCTAAAACAAAAAAAAAATATCTGCCGTTCATAACGGGTGTATCAAAATCTCAAAGGAAATATCCTACTCGCGGGCAATCTATCATGAAAGTAAAGCTTACAACTGATCAATTATCTATGTGTGCATCATCTTGTACTATAGCGATACTCTCGTAATGCTCTTACTCAATCGCTCTGCGGCAATAGGTTTTATTATCTACCTATTCCGGATACGTGTAATAACGATACTTTTGTAATACTCTTACTCAATCGTTCTGTGGCAAATAGGTTTTATCTTCCTATTTCCGGATACGTATAGAACAACATTATTCATATGTGTTTATCAAATTAACTCATGTCAAAAGTGTGTTAATCTAACACAATCTAGTATACATGCACAAATATCAGTGTGCGTGTCCTCATCTGAAGTTCACCATCATCCCAGGTGTTAAACAATCACTAACATAATAGTCTATCATCATTAGATCGAGAAATCTGCTCGACAAACCAAAACCAAGCCATATAAACATGCACAGCCAAAACAGACTGGCGGTCGACCGTAGCAGTCGACCGTAGCGGTCGACAGCGACGGGCTCCAGAGACTACCCAGATCTCTGTCCTGCATGCGGTCGACCGTGACGGTCGACCGTGAACCCTGATTCCAGATTTCTTAATTATTTCGTGTATGTCGTATTCACGTCGTGTTTTTGTGATTCAAACATGATTAAATCTTCATGAAACTTGTATGTAAACATGTCACAGCAGATATGAACATCTGGAAAAAACTCAACAACTATTAACATGATTTTATGCATTAGATTTGTATTCAAAACCCTAAAAACATGCATAAAAGCTCAAAACAACGAATCAAACTCCTTTCTTTAGATTAACCATGTTTTAAAATCATCAACAGATCTAAATCACATCTGTAAAAATGTTCTCAACCTTTTTAGCATGAAAAGACTTAATCTTTATACATATAATACAAAAGAGATTGACTTTATTCATAAACTAGTCATTTAGGCTCTACGAAATATGTTTAAAAATCTTTAAAAATGTTTTAAAAACTAGGAGGGGGATTAGCAGAGATGATACTCGCCTGGGGTTGTAGGAAAATGTGTTAGAAGCAACGTCGAAGGAGATCTCTACTCCAAAAGCCAAGAATCAACAAAAACCCAACTTGAAAGCCTCCAATCTTCTCCAAGAAATAAAACTTATATATATATATATCAGAGGAAAATGGATATGAGTTTAAAAATCCGAAACTAACTCAAAACAGGAGAAAAAAGATTGCAGGTATCGCGGTCGACCGTGATGGTCGACCGGGCTACGGTCGACCGCGACGGTTGACCGGACCGGACATTTCTAGTTTCTAAAGTCTCGGTGTATGTTTCAACTCTTTTCTGTCTCATGTATGAACTCGTTCATACTCAAATCACATGGTATTATACTCATATACCATTAAATGATATTTATCATACTAAATATTCACATATCATAATTTATCACACATTAATTATATTATTCATAAATTATCGGGGTTTTACATTCACCCTCCCCCGCCTTAAGAGGATTTCGTCCTCGAAATTCCACAGTCGCATCTCAAAGCTTAATAACTGGGAAAACACATTCAGAAGGTATAATTCATATTAAGAATTCCTTCTGCACAAATCACATAGCATTAGCACAATGATATTTAAAGTTAACAACCTAGAATGCAAACATTCTTACCTAAATCCTTAACTAAACGAAATTGGTACGTCGAGCGAAATAATCCAAATAAGGAAATCCTCATGTATATACCATATACTTCAATTGATTAAGGATCAGGTAAGAATATCCCCATTCTAGTGTTAAAGATAAATATAAATGTGACTAAAAAAATCATAGATAATGACAACTATCAAGTCATATAAGCATATTAACATCATACCTGTTCAAATAGGTGCGGGTAGTCACGATGAACATCCTCCTCGCGCTCCCAAGAAATCTCTTCGGCTCCTTGCCGGTTCCACTGCACCTTCACTAATGGAATGACTTTATTTCTAAGCTTTTTATTCTCTCTAACAAGTATACATACCGGTACCTCTACGGTAGTCAAATCATCCTGAATCTCAATCTCTGGTGAGTCAATCACTCTCTGCTGTTTATCATCTCGCAGATGCTTCTTAAGCATCAAGACATAAAAGACATCGTGTACACTCGACATCGATGCTAGAAGATCTAATCTGTAAGAAACAGCTCCAATACGCTCGATGATCCTGAAAGGACCCACATATCTTGGGGCAAGCTTCCCCCGTCTATCGAATCGCTGGACGCCCTTCATCGGTGATATTTTCAACATGACTGAGTCTCCGACCTAGAACTCTAAAGGTCGTCTCTGCTGATCTGCATAGCTCTTCTGTCGACTCTGCGCCACAAGAATGCGCTCTCGAATCAATGCCACCTTCTCTGTGGTCTGTCTAACTAACTCTGGACCAATCAATAGACTATCATCTGGTTCTGCCCAACATATAGGTGATCTGCATGGTCTCCCGTACAAAGCTTCATACGGTACCATCCCGATAGTAGCTTGATAACTGATATTGTATGCAAATTCGATCAGTGGAATGTGATCCTCCCAGCTACCCTAAAAATCTATAATGCACGCTCTCAGCATGTCCTCAAAAATATTATTCACCCTCTCGGTCTGTCCATCTGTCTGGGGGTGGAAAACACTACTAAATGATAACTGACTGCCAAAAGCATCCTGAAAACTCCTCCAAAAATGAGATGTGAAGACTGAGCCCCGATCTGATACAATCGTCTCCAGAACTCCATGCAATCTAACAATCTCCTGAATGAAAATCCTCACATACATATTTGTTGTATAAGTCGTCCTCACAGGTAAGAAATGTGCGGACTTAGTCAATTGTCAAACCTTAGTTGAAGCCGGTGTCATAACACTAAATTAAGCTGAATGAAGACTCCGACAGGTATAAGAGTATAAACTGCTCCTTCCTACACTCTGAAGAGTATATGAGTATAAATTGCTTCTCAATCCTCTAACAGATGCATGAGGTTAAACTGATCCCTGCATACTCCAATAGTTATATGAGTCTAAACTATTTTCTATCTTTGATGGGAAGTTCCTGGATAATTTTATATATAATATTCTTAAGGATAACTTGATCACGCAACTGTGTTCAATATCAGACCCAATTTTGCAAAAAAGGTTGGGGTGGATAATTCATGTAACGAGGAGTTTCTGAAAGAATTCTATATAGTGTATTCTTAGGGATAACCTGATCACTACAAGAAGGTGATGAATAAGAAACTCCCACTCAAACTCCCGCTACGTCTGTGCACTCAACACTCTCATTGTTAGAGTCCGGACATAGTACTCAGAATTTTAATCTCCTGATCATTGACAATTCTCAAACCCCTCTGTATTAAGTATTTGTCACTTAATTAACACCAGGAACTCCTTTTGAGTGATTTGTACGAATCAACACTCCCACTATAATTTGTACTCCCACTCTCACTGTTCATTTGGTCAAAATTTCCTATAGTTAGGACCACAACCAAAATCCCCTCTCGACTCCTTCAATGAATGAGAGGTCCACAAATTGAGCGATCAAATCTATAAAAGTTAGGATTGTCTCAAAACTCCTCACTTGGTCAAACCTTCCTACAGTTAGGGCCAAAACCAAAATCCTCTCTCGATTCCTTCCATGAACGAGAGGTCCACTTTCAAATTAAACGATCAAATCTATAAAAGTCAAGATTGTCTCAAACCCCCACTCGGTCAAACCTTCCTACACTTAGGGCCAAAACCACAATTCACTCTCGATAAACAAGAAACACATCTTTAGTTTGGTAATCAAACCTTCCGACAGTTAGGATTATCTGAATCTTGTCGATTCTCGAAATGAAGATCTCACTCTTAGTTTTACCTACCCGGATTCTCAAAGTGGAGATCTCACTTTGAGTTTCCTTAGCAACTGGAGATAGAATATAAAATTCTTCCTCTTCAGCTTTGGGAGATAGAATATAAAATTCTTTCTCTCCCGCATCGGGTTCGTTTTTGCCCCAAGAGAAGACACTATTTTTTTTTTCAACTCCCAAAAACCGTGCCTCACACGCGCGAGGAATTTTATCTTGAATCCTAAGTAAAGATAACTCAACGCCTAACACGCATTGTCGGTTTAGTCTTTCACCGATTGAAGAAGACACCAGAACCCGAGTCTGGAGAATTTTGTTCAGAAGCCTAAGTAGGGATAAGTCAGCGCCTAACATGTATTGCCGGTTAGTCCTTAACCGTAAAAAGGACAAAAACCCACATATTTAATATTGTGACAGGTTGTTATTAATAACACCATAATCTATGCCTCACATGTACGGAAAATTTTATTCTAAATCCTAAGTAGGGATAATTTAACGCCTAACACGTGTTGTCGGTTTAGTCTTTCACCGATTGAAGAAGACACCAGAATCCAAGTCTGGGGAATTTTATCCTGAATCCTAAGTAAGGATAAGTCAGCGCCTAACACGCATTATCGGTTTAGTCTTTTACCAATTGAAGAAGACACCAAAATCCAAGTCTGGGGACTTTTATCCCAAATCCTAAGAAGGGATAAGTCAGCGCCTAACACACGTTATCGGGTAGTCTATTCCCGTAAGAAAGACGAAGTCTACGTATTCAATATCATAGCACTAAGAGAGTTAACTCTCTTAGCACAACATTACATGTGAAAACGGGTTTAAACAATTCACATGCTAGCCCGATTCAAACGGTAATCGGTAAAGGCACATCAAACCCGTTGAAGGCTGAGGGTTTGCCAAAAATCCTAAAGTCTATGCCTAACACGCGTCGCCGTTTAATCTTTTCACGTAAGAAAGACGAAGTCTACATATTCAATATCGTAGCACTAAGAGAGTTATCTCTCTTAGCACAATGTTATGTGCGGAACAGACTTAAACAATTCGCACGCTAGCCCGATTCAAACGGTAGTCGGTAAAGGCTAATCAAACCCGTTGATGGCTGAGGGTTTGCCAAAAAATCCTATATATGCGAAAGTCACTGACGCATCAGCTTTATTAGTTGGTCTTGTGATTTGAGCATCCAACAACTTCAGGATAAGATCTATATCTGCAGACGAAACAACTTTAATAGTTGGTCCTACAGCCCAAAATTTAGGACTGCCACACCCTAATACCTTAAGAGCTTAAACTATGTGGACTCCAGTAAATGTACGAGTATAAACTTTGTTAATACCGGTCAACACATTGTGATGAAAAGTCAACGCATGGTGATCCGAAACCTTAAGGTCAATGTCGGCTAATGCGTAATCTTAGGTCAATGCCGGTCAAAGCATTGCGATGAAAGTCAACGCCTAGCGATCCGAAACCCTAAGGTCAACGCTATTCAACACATAATCCTAGGTCAATGTCGGTCGACGAGTTATGATGAAAGTTAACGTTGGGCGATCCGAAACCCTAAGGTCAACGTCGGTCAACACGTAACCATAAGCTCAATGCCGGTCAACGCATTACGATGAAAGTCAACGTCGAGCGATCCGAAACACTAAGGTCAATGCCAGTCAACGTGTTATGATAAAAGTCAACGCCTAGTGATCCGAAACCCTAAGGTCAATGTTGGTTAACGCGTAACCCTAGGTCAATACTGGTCAATGTGTTGCGATGAAAGTCAACGTCGGGCGATCCAAAACAACGCTGTTCAACGCATAGCCCTAAGTCAATATATTGTGACAAAGATAGTCAGTTCTAAGTCAACTCGATGACACAAGCCAAAATCAACTCACTAATTTTTGATTCGAGACTTCGACGATGGTCAGACGATAAACGCAGCGCCGGAAAAATTTTAGCTATTCGTTAAAATATTGAATAGGCTAAAAATTGAAGGAGTCAAGAATCAAAGCTAAGTACAAGTCCTTTTACACCGACTGAATATTGGACCGATCACATCCAAAGTATTTCAGCCTCCTCTATAAAAGAAACGATACTGAAACACTTTTGAGGAGATATCTGTAGGCGTCCAAAATTGCCTATAGGTTCCCGCACGTGGCTTGAGATAGAGAGAAGATGATGAACATCACTATCTGAGTCATAGAAGCTTATTTGATGTCGATAAGCACATAAAGTGAGTCGACAAACTGTGTGAAGCAACAAAACTTCAAAATAACGAAAACATGAACTAATCAAGAGTGCCCATCATGCCTTGTCTACCCAATATATGATTCAATCATGGGAGCTTGTAGATCTCTTCGTCATCTTTTCTACGTATTTTGAATCGCGTGATTCCGAGTTCGGATGACAAAATTATGACGAAAACAAACGGGACGCACAAAACAAAGCCCAGAGCCAAAACCAAGACACCCTAGGTGTCTCAGCTTGGCCGAGACACCCCTTGGTGTCTCGGCCATTGGCCGAGACACCCCTTGGTGTCTCGGCCACTGCCGAGACACCACGGGCGTCCGTAGCCCCGAAAACCTGTTTTTGGTTGTTTTGAGCTATTTCTCGACCGTTAACCCCTTAGATTTGTTTGAACTGATAAAATATCATCCAAAAACATGGTTAAGTGGTTACAACTAAAGATAAGAGTGAATCGATCGATCTTATCCAAAAACAGAGATCCCAAAGCCTATAAATACAGCCCTAGGACCTTCATTTTTTGAGTCCTAGAATTCTCTAGTGTCGGCGAAGCCCTGCTGAATTGAAAACTGAATGAGCACGAATTTTAGAAGAGAGGGGGAGATCAGATTAAGTTCATCGGCACAAAGAAGAGGAGATCGTTAGATCTACAGTTCCTGGTTCCTTCCCTTGAGATTGCCCCGTTGCGGTGATCTTAAGAAGAGTGATTATCTCGTTGTTGCCGAGATAATTGCTTTAGTTTCTTGATTCCTTCGCGAATCAACGAAGCTCCGGATCTAATCTGATCGTTTGGTAGTCCATGAATATCAACATCTCCGTCACAGGCCAAGATCCCATGCAAGCAGTGGGGGATAAATATTTGTTGCGTTTGTTGAAAGGAAAGTTATAATTTTTGTTGAAAGTCTTATAAAAAGACTATTTCTTTGAGTTTGTTGTAAAAGTTTGAAGTTGTAAATGAACTCATCAATGAAATCGACTTTCTCCCCAAACACCTTTCAAAAGCTCCTATTTCGTCAATGACTGTAGGGACTTATCACTTGTGTGTCCTAATCTCATGTGCCATAAGGTGGTAGTGTCCTTTTCTGTAGTAATAGAAGCTGTCAGACCCCCTGTAACTATCTTGCCTTTCAAGTAGTATAGGAAATTTTCCCTGACTCCTCGCATCACCATTATAGAACCATTCGTGATCTTCACAGTAGCATCATCTAAGGTCACCCGATAACTAGCTGCCTCTAAAGTACCAAGAGAAATGATGTTTTTTGTCAACTACGGTACGAACCTCACTTCTTTCAACTCCCTCATTGCACCTTCATGCATCTTGACCCGGACTAAACCAATACCACCAATAGGGAATACGTGGTTATTTCTCATAAGCACGATATCCTCTCTTTCCAGCTCCTCAAAGCTAGAGAACCAATCCCTCCTAGGAAAAATATGATATGTGGCTCCCGAATTTAACATCCACTCCGTAGAGTCGGCATAGTAAAGTGACAGTAGTGTAGGGTACGAATAGCCCAAAGAATCAAAATCCGAATGTTCGCCAACACCTTTTGTAACATTCACTTCTGAAGCCTGTACAGTTTTCCCCTTGTTCTTCCCGGCTTTATCCTTCCACTTTAGGCAGTCAATCTTCCAATGTCCTTCTTCTTTACAATATCGATATTAATTTCTACCAACACTCTTATTGGCACCTCTATTTTTCGATTTTGAGCAGTTGACTTGGCGACGGTTTGGACTACGGCCTTGAACTACTAATGCATCTCCTGATGCCTTCTCGGAGGGTTCACCATCACTGTTCCTCAGCTCATAATTCACCAATACTGAAGTCACCTCCTTGTAGCTAACAGTAGTTCTTCCATTGATCATAGTGAGAACGAACGTACCATAATCATCCTCGGGTAACGAACACAAAAGTAGCGTCGCTTTATTTTCATCCTTAACCATAATGTCCATATTGGCCATATCTGAAAGTAGCTTCGTGAAATTATTTACATGCTCCCTAATGAAAACTCTTCTCTTCATCTTGAACTGGAAAAACCTCTTCTTCAAGTAAAGTTGATTCTCAATGCTCTTCGTAAGATACTTCTCATTGAGTGTTTCCCACATTCTCTTCGCCGACGTCTCGTTCATCACGTCATCGATAAGATCCATTGCCAAGCATGACCGAATAACTCCACAAACTCTACTATTAATCTTCTTCCAAACCTTGTCCTCCATGTCAGTGGGTTTTTCTTGTAACTCAAGAGTCTCCTCTAAATTCTGTGCATCTAATACATCCATCACCTGGCATCTCCACAAACCAAAATTAATCTTGTCGTCGAACTTCGGAACAGTTGGACCCTAGAGGGGGGGTGATTAGGGTCAAGAGGCTCTAATATGCAATAAAAACCAAACACAAGCAAACCACAAAACAGTAAAGCAATTAAAGTAAGAGAGATAGAGTTAGGAGTTCGTTATCCTTGACGCGCGATGTGTTAACGAGGTTCGGCCCTCTGGCCTACGTCCCCGCTCCCCACTCTCGAGGAGAAATCCACTACACACCCGGTTTGGAAGCCGGAACTTCGTCTACACAGCGATCCCACACGATCTCTCTCACTACACAGTTTGATCTCAACAGATCACACTCCCTCACAGTTGATCTACACAGATCTCACTCACAGCAGCAGAAGAAAAGATGCAAGACTCTCTCTTTACACAAGCCCCTATAGCAAAGAGAAAGAGTACTGAAGCTGGGAAGTGAAACACACACAAAAACAGAGAGAAAACACAGAAACCAGATTTTGAAAATTTTTCTCAGGAAACAGCAGACTCTGGTTTTTGCAAACGTTAGGGCTTAAGGAAGAAGAAGAAGACTGGGGTTATTTATAGAAGAGATTTAATCAATTTAAAACAAAACCCAATCTTCCCAAATAGGATAGTAATCTCCTTTTCAGACCCTTATCTCAGACTGTGCCAAACACAGTTAAGTGTAAGCACAGTTAACTAGGTAAATGACCGTTTGAAAAAGTCGCGGTTGACTAAAGGAAAATTCGGTCGTCCAAAATAATACTTCGGTCGACCGAAAAATCACGTCGGTCGACTGCGAGGCGCTTCGAAAACTTGGAAAACAAACAGAACCACCGTCGATCGACCGGCACGGTCGACTGATTTGAAAATCGAGATTTCGGTCGACCGTACCGGTCGACCGACGACCTCTCTGGAAAATAGTAAGGAAAGGCGATGGGAGCGGTCGACCGGACCGGTCGACCGCTTTCTGACATTTTACAGAAAACAGTTTTTGACCAACTTTAAATATTTGCAAAATATTTATTTGACCTCTGAAAAATCTGAAACTTTGTAAAATATTTTTTATACTAAAAATAAACTGTTTGGAAAAAGAATTTTGCAGGTAGGTCCTCATACTTTTGAAAAATAGTATTTTGTAAAAAACGCTTAAAAACATAAGTATGAATCATGTGTGTGATTCCCAATAGCTTCAAGTAACCTCAGTAAGATCGAATTTGTCGTTCTTGAAATAACGTTGCTTCATCTCTTGGCCTCCTCCTCCTTTGGATATCTTCGTTGTAGCATATATTCCATCCATCCTCCATTAATGGCACTAACGAGCTTGACAAATGAATTTACTACATTTATACTCAATAAGCCATTAGTACCGATAATGGTGGTTGTAAGAACATCATCAAAACATAAGGGCTAACAATCTCCCCCTTTTTGATGATGACAACCAACCATTATATAAGAGCAAAAATAAAATAGCTTATAGATAGGTGCTCCCCCTATCTATGAGCTCCCCCTAAATATATGCAACAAATGAGGAGATTTCTCTCCCCCTTTGTCACCATCAAAAAATGGGGAAAGAAATGCAAAATGCAAGATGCAACTAAACAAGCAAGCAATGTAGAACTTTCACATAGTGCATAAGCCCAAACCATTTCTTATGCGACAAAAATCATCCTCTCCAAGAGGCTTAGTAAATATATCCGCTAGTTGAGATTTTGTGTCAACAAATACTAGGGATACATCTTGTCGCTCTACATGATCGCGTAAGAAATGATGGCGTACATCAATATGTTTAGTTCTAGAATGCAAAACCGAATTTTTGGAAATATTTATAGCACTTGTGTTATCACAAAAGATTTTAATATTTTGAAAATTCAAATCATAGTCAACTAAGCTCTGTTTCATCCATAAGACTTGAGCACAACATAAGCCGGCGGCAATGTATTCCGCTTCCGTAGTGGACAATGCAACACAATTTTGTTTCTTGGAAGCCCAAGAAACAAGGGAATTTCCTAAGAATTGGCATGTTCCACTAGTACTCTTGCGATCTACCTTACATCCGGCAAAGTCGGCATCACAAAAACCATATAAATCAAAAGAGGTGCTTCTTGGATAAAATAAGCCAAGGTTAAAAGTTCCATTAACATACTTAATGATTCTTTTAACCGCAATTAAATGAGACGCTTTGGGAGAGGCTTGAAAACGTGCACATGCACATACACTAAACATGATGTCGGGTCTACTAGCGGTGAGATAAAGAAGACTACCTATCATACCTCGGTATAGTTTTTGGTCCACATCTTCACCACTCTCATCCGCATCAAGCTTAACACTAGTACTCATGAGAGTGGGCGCATGCTTAGAATTCTCCAACTTGAATTTCTTCACCAATTCCATCGCATACTTGCTTTGTGAAATGAAGATCCCATCCTTAGTTTGCTTGACTTGGAGCCCGAGAAAGAATGTAAGCTCTCCCATCATACTCATCTCAAAGTGATCCTGCATTACTTTAGAAAATTCCTTGCACAAGGATTCATTAGTAGCACCGAAAATGATGTCATCCACATATATTTGAACTAAAATGAAATCATTTTTCCTTTTTCTCACAAAAAGTGTGTTATCAATTGTTCCTTTTGAAAAACCATTTTCAATAAGAAAACTAGAGAGGCGAGCATACCAAGCCCTAGGAGCTTGTTTCAACCCATATAAAGCTTTTTGTACCCGGTAAACATGATTAGGAAAAGCATGATCTATAAAACCGGGGGGTTGCTCAACATACACTTCCTCTTCTATAAAGCCATTTAAGAAGGCACTTTTAACATCCATTTGAAAAAGTTTGAAATTTTTAAAGCTAGCAAATGCCAAAAACATCCTAATAGATTCCAACCTTGCAACCGGTGCAAAGGTTTCATCATAGTCTATGCCCTCCTCTTGATTGTATCCTTGGGCAACCAAACGTGCTTTATTTCTAGTTACAATGCCATGTTCATCAAGTTTGTTTCTAAAAACCCATTTTGTACCAATAACACTAGCATTGTTAGGTCTAGGAACTAACTTCCAAACTTCATTTCTTTGAAAATTGTTTAATTCTTCATGCATAGCCAAAACCCAAAACTCATCATTTAAAGCATCATTAACCTTTTTAGGTTCTAGTTGAGATAGAAATGCAACATTACCACATTCACTCAAGGCTTTTGAGCGAGTTATAACTCCTTTTGAAGGGCTCCCAATGATTTGTTCCTTTGGATGGTTGGATGTGAATTTCCAAGCTTTAGGTGGTTCAACTTGTTCTTGAGCATTGGTGCTATCTACATCCTTTTGAACTTCTACAGAGGGAGTGTCATTGATTTGCAGCAAGTCCAATCCTCTCTCAATATCATCATCATCATCTTTCCTAGGCAACACAACTTGAGAGCCAACATTAGTCTCATCAAAAGTAACGTTTATAGACTCTTTAACAACGAGGCTTCGTTTATTGAAGACCCTATAAGCCTTACTTCGAGGTGCATAACCCAAGAAAATACCAACATCAATTTTGGAATCAAATTTATCATGGTGATCTTTTGTATTTAAAATGAAACATTTACAACCAAAGATACGAAAATAACCAATAAAAGGAGTTTTTCCATATAATAGTTCATAAGGAGTTTTCTTAAGCTTTGGTCTAATCAAAACACGATTTAAAACATGGCAAGCCGTATTGACGGCTTCCGCCCAAAAGTATTTTGGTAAATCAAAAGAATTTAACATAGTACGTGCCATCTCTTGTATGGTGCGATTTTTCCGTTCAACAACACCATTTTGTTGTGGTGTTCTAGGAGCGGAAAACATATGAGTTATACCATGATGAGCACAAAAATCATAGAAAAATTCATTTTGAAATTCACCACCATGATCACTTCTTATTTTAACAACTTTTAAATCCTTTTCATTTTCAATTCTTTTAACATGATTAGCAAATTCTTCAAAACAATCATTTTTCTTTGCAAGAAATATTGTCCATGTAAAACGAGAAAAATCAGCAATGATCACAAAAGCATAGTGTTTGCCTCCAAGAGAGGTAACACGCATAGGACCAAATAAATCAAGATGAAGTAATTACAAGGGTTTAGAAGTAGATACCTCATGGATGGATTTGAAAGAAGACTTTGTTTGTTTACCTTTGGCACAATCCTCACAAATTGTATCTTTTATGAAGTGCAAGCTAGGTAGCCCTTTCACAAGATTCTTCTTAGACAATTTTGATATTAACTCCATATTTGCATGTCCAAGTCTCTTGTGCCAAATCCAAGGATTTTCATCAATTAAAACAAAACCCAATCTTCCCAAATAGGATAGAAATCTCCTTTTCAGACCCTTATCTCAGACTGTGCCAAACACAGTTAAGTGTAAGCACAGTTAACTAGGTAAATGACCGTTTGAAAAAGTCGCGGTTGACTGAAGGAAAATTCGGTCGTCCGAAATAATACTTCGGTCGACCGAAAAATCACGTCGGTCAACCGACCGAAAAATTCGGTCGACCGACCGAAAAATTCGGTCGACCGCGAGGCGCTTTGAAAACTTGGAAAACAAACAGAACCACCGTCGGTCGACCGGCACGGTCGACCGATTTGAAAATCGAGATTTCGGTCGACCGTACCGGTCGACCGAAGACCTCTCTGGAAAATAGTGAGGAAAGGCGATGGGAGCGGTCGACCGGACCGGTCGACCGCTTTCTGACATTTTACAGAAAACAGTTTTTGACCAACTTTAAATATTTACAAAATATTTATTTGACCTCTGAAAAATCTGAAACTTTGTAAAATATTTTTAATACTAAAAATAAACTGTTTGGAAAAAGAATTTTGCAGGTAGGTCCTCATACTTGTGAAAAATAGTATTTTGTAAAAAACGCTTAAAAACATAAGTATGAATCGTGTGTGTGATTCCCAATAGCTTCAAGTAACCTCAGTAACTCTTTGCCTACATTCTAGCACTAGAGAAAAAAAAACAAAAGAAAGCTAATATCCTCATATATAAAGAACAATACTTGAGCTTTGATATAGCTTGAATCGGATGAAGCTTGTATTCGAATTTGTCGTTCTTAAAATAATGTTGCTTCATCTCTTGGCCTCCTCCTCCTTTGGATATCTTCGTTGTAGCGTATATTCCATCCATCCTCCGTTAATGGCACTAACGAGCTTGATAAATGAACTTACTACATTTACACTCAATAAGCCATTAGTACCGATAATGGTGGTTGTAAGAACATCATCAAAATATAAGGGCTAACAGGAACATCAATCTTCGTATTATTGATGCTCAGACTTTATATCGCCTTCATAAGAGACAAACCTGATGTGCTTGCTTCTCCTATGTTATCGATCTAACTCTTCAAATAGGAATCTTTCAGCAAATCCTTCGAACAAGCCCCAAGTCAAACCGGAAGCTCTGATACCACTTGTTGTGCGCGGCGGAAGCTTGAAACCACATGAACAAGAACGAGATAACTCACAACCAATAAGCCAAATACAATACCACAGCAAGACAAACGAATTTTACGTGGTTCGATAAGTTTCTTACGTCCACGGGGCAAGGAGGTGGAGTTCTTACTATTAGAAATCAAGAGAATACAAATAGGATTACAAATCTCTCAAATAAACCCTAAAACAAAGCCTCTAGATCTCTCATAAATCTTCCATAATTAGATGTAATAATCCTCTCTCAAAGACTACTCAAAACGTTCTTACTTAACCCTAATTAATTATGATTAGACTTATATATCAACTCAGAAACAAAACGGGTTTAAAACCAAAACTCAGCTTAGACCCGACTCGCGGCTGACCGCAGAACCACTCACGATCGACCAGATCCAATGACCAAGACTAAAAAAACCCTACAAGGTTTGGTTGGTCGATCGCAAAACTCATCGCGGTCGACCGCGAAAATGATAGAAACTTTCCTGAGTCTTTGGACTTTTGACGGTCGACCGTCACACCACTCACAGTCGACCACGAACTGATACTGAATAGAACTCATTCTCGTGCACGTTGGCGGTCGACCACCGCACCACACACGGTCGACCGCACAGCACCCAAACCTATTCCTTCGTCTTTTCCTGTGGTCTTCATTGTTGTGCTCGCCATTTCTTCAATGTCATCGTGTCGATTTCCATTTACTACAAAAAAGGGGTTAATTCAATCAATACAAATGCACACCTGAAGTCCGATCCTCATGTTTACCCTGTAAGTACAAATCCAAGCCTAGAGAAGCAACATAGAGGGAAAGAAATTGACGTCATTTTTTGTTCTATTTGGGGTTAATCGCGACTCTAGGGTTGTACAAACAAGGTGGGTAGGCCTGAACTAGCCGGGTCACCAGGCTTGAGTCGGGTAAAGACCCCTGTCCATTAATCCTAGGAGCGGATCCGAAAATTTTAGTCAGTGGGAGCAAGATTATAAGCCTACTATATGATTTTTAGAAAAAAATTTAGGAGTTGTTCAATATTGGTGTAATATTCCATATTTTTTGTTAATTTTAAAATTGAAGGAGACAGAAATTCTGAGGCGTGAAACATTTTCCTTAAAGAAATATTTGTCCCCACTTGATATTCAAAGTTTCTTCGGGTTAATACAAATTTTCTTCCCAGGATACAACAGAAAATAAAAATTCCAGTAAGCAAATCTGGAATTTTCCTTAATTCGTTGTGAAACAAATTTGTAATATTGCAGAAGTTTTTTGATAGAAAAGATTCAGAAAAGAATTGTTTGATATCTGAAAATATAAACTATTTATAGATTTTGAAAAAGTGCTTCCAACAGTCACAACTTTTCAAAACACCCCTTGGATTAACCAGCCACTTTTCAACAGTCTTGTCTTTTCATAATTTTAATTTTTAAAATAATATTAAAAATAAAATATATTTAATATATATTTAATATATAATTTTATATATATATATATATATATATAGTATATATATATATATATAGATGATTAATATATAGTATATTATATACTATATAATTATATATATAAAAAATAGAACATTTAAGCGGCAGCGGCAAGCGTGCAAAGTGCTAAGTGCGTCTAATAATCGCGTCAAAATCGCGCATTATTCGCGCTACCCGCACGCGGGTTTAGAAGCCTACACTTTGATCCATTATTCAAAGCCCAATAAGCATTCAATGCTTTTAAACCTCTAAAAGAATGTTCAAAATTCCAATGTGGGACTATCTTGTTTTTTACAAACAAATACTAACAATCCCCCACTTTGTTTGAAAAAACATTTTAATAGTATTATATTTAAAAATAATCTGCAATATGTACAAAATGAGATAAGTATACATATGTAGAGGTATCTTTCGATTTAAACCTTTACTTAGTACAAATACCTCAAAGTTCTATCAAAGTCGTTAGTTGCCTTAACATTAAACTAATTACTCTTTGTGATAGAACCGGAGAATATTGTACATACACTAATCTCTTGTTTCAATGAGAATTAATATTTTAGCACTGTTATGGCCTTGTGCTTATTCCTGGTTCATGAACTCTTTAAAGAACAAACCTTTAGTTCTTTTAAGAAGCGGCACCACTTCTAAGTTCATATAGGTGAAACGTCTACAATGTGTTTTCCATTACTTTAAACACACAACAATAATGTATTAGACTTTCATTAAGAGCATAACTCATCCTCTTATTCCGTAATGGACGATATTGACATTATCTTTTAGGGCTTAATGCGTCAATATCAATCAATCACTTTCAGAAACTTGTTATTACCCATTTAAACCATTTAACCAGTTTAGTTCTAGTAAATGGTTGGGTTACCATTCCTGGTGATTTTAAATATAAGGTTTCAGCCCCATTTCACTTGATGTCATCTTTACTACCTCTCTTGCTAGAGGTTTTGTAAATGGATCAGCCAAATTTTTATTTGTCTTGACATAGACAATAGTTATGACACTATCTTGTATCAAGTGTCTCACATATTCATGTCTTAGACTTATGTGTCTAGACTTACCATTATATGTACAATTATAAGCCCTTGACAAAGTGGCTTGACTATCACAATAGATAGAGATAGGAGGCATTGGACTCGGCCATAACTTAATATCTAGCAATAAGTTCCTAATCCATTCAGCCTCCTTACCAGTTGCTGCTAAAGCAATGAATTCAGATTCCATGGTGGAGTGTGAGATACATGTTTGTTTCTTGCTTGCCCAAGAAACTGCTCCTCCACCAAGTGTAAAAACCATTCCAGAAGTGGATTGGTTGTCTCCAACACTAGTCATCCAGCTTGCATCGGTGTATCCCTCTAATACAGCCGGATAATCATTATAGAACAAACACAGATTTTTGGTTTTCTTTAAATATCCAAAAATCCTGGAAATGCTTTTCCAATGTTCTACACTTGGATTACTAGTGTATCTACTTAATTTGCATACAGCAAATGCAATATCAGGTCTAGTACAATGCATGGCATACATTAAAGAACCAATTGCACTAGCATACTCAAGCTGTGCTACAGCTCTACCAGAATTGGCAGTCAATTTGACACTGGGATCAAAAGGAGTGTTAACTTCTTTAAAACCAAGATGATTAAATTTATTCACTATTTTTTCAATATAATGTGATTGGCTTAAAGAAAAACCCCCACTATGTTTTCTAACTTTGATCCCTAAAATAGTATCCGCTTCTCCTAAATCTTTCATTTTAAACATAGAAGATAGATACTCTTTAGTCTCATTTATGCCAATCATATTAGTGCCGAATATTAACATGTCATCCACATACAAGCAGACAAGCACACCATATTTATCAGTGAATTTAGAATAAATACACTTATCAGCACTATTATGTTTGAAACCATAAGATAGAATAACAGAATCAAACTTTTCATGCCATTGTTTTGGTGCTTGTTTAAGACCATAAAGAGATTTAATTAGTTTACATACTTTTCTTTCATTTCCTGGAAGAATGAAACCTTCCGGTTGTTCCATGTAAACCTCCTCATTTAAATCTCCATTTAAAAAAGCAGTCTTGACATCCATTTGATGCACAAATAACTTATGTATAGATGCCAAAGCAATAAGAATTCTAATAGATGTTATACGTGCGACAGGTGCATATGTATCAAAATAATCTATGCCTTCTTTTTGTCTAAACCCTTTGGCTACTAATCTAGCCTTAAAAGCTTGAACAGAACCATCAGAATGATATTTTCTTCTAAAAACCCATTTACATCCTATTGGCTTTGATCCTTGAGGTAAATCTACTAAAATCCAAGTACTATTTCCCATTATAGAATCCATTTCATCATTGACAGCTTCTTTCCAAAATGAAGCATCTCTAGATGACATTGCTTCTATAAAGGTTTTAGGATCATCATCTGGATTAAAACTTATAGGATGTTTATTTAAAACATTATTATTCCTATCACCTTCAACAAGAAAAATAATTTGTTCAGGAGAAATAAAATCTGAAGGTAAAGATTTCTCTTTTCTTACTCTAGTACTTCTTCTTGGCTCTGATATTTCTTTAGATATATTCGTTTCCTTAGCATGAAAATCAGAACTAGAAAAATTATTAGAGTTAAGCAGAATAGGAACATTTTCAACATTTTCAGAATCTACAGAAAATTTATTTTCAAAGAATTCAACATCTCTAGATTCAACAATAGTATTAGAAGATAAATCAAGTAGTCTATATGCTTTGCTATTTTCAGCATATCCGACAAAAACACTTTTAAAGGCTCTAGGTCCAAGTTTTGTTCTTTTAGGATCAGGAACTCTATAATAAGCCAAACACCCCCACACTTTAAAATATGACAGATTAGGCTTTCTACCTTTCCATAACTCATAAGGGCTTATATTTGACTTTTTAGAGGGAATCCTATTATGAATATAACATGCTGTGTACAAAGCTTCTCCCCATAAATTTAAAGGTAACTTAGCATTATTAAGCATACAATTTATCATTTCTTGTAAAGTTCTATTTTTTCTTTCGGCTAAACCATTCTGTTGGGGAGTATAAGGTGCTGTACATTGATGAATAATGCCATGTTCTTCACAAAAAGTATTAAAGTTATCAGAAAAATATTCACCACCTCTATCAGAACGTAATACTTTAATTTTCCTTTCAAGTTGATTTTCAACTTCTGTTTTGTATTTTTTAAACATATCAAAAGCTTCATCTTTTGTTCTTAAAAGATAAACATACATATATCTACTGCAATCATCAACAAAAGTGATAAAGTATCTTTTTCCTCCTCTAGTTAACATACCATTCAATTCACATATATCAGAATGTATTAAATCTAAAACTTTAGAATCTTTGCGAGAAACACTTGGAAAAGATTTCTTTGTTAATTTAGACTTAGCACAAATTTCACATTTATCAAATTCACCATTAAAGTTAATGAAGTCTAACTTTCTCATATTTTTCAAATAGCGAAAATTTAAATGTGCTAAGCGATCATGCCATAAATATGAAGACTCAACAATATAAACAGAAGATATAACTTTATTATTAATACTTAGTTGATACATTCCATCACAAGAGTAGCCCTTTCCCACAAACATCCCGTTCTTAGACAGGATAACATTATTTGACTCAAAAGCAACCCGAAACCCTTTCTTACAAAGAAGATCAACAGAAACTAAGTTCTTTCTAACTTCGGGTACATACAGAACATTTATAAGAGTCAATTTCTTTCCAGAAGTAAAATCTATATCAACAGTCCCTTTTCCAGCAACCTTTGCACAAGCATTATTCCCCATTTGCACTTCTGTAATTTCCGAAATTTCTTCAAATCCTTTGAACAAGGATTTGTCCTTGCAAACGTGGATTGTTGCTCCAGAATCAAGCCACCATCCAGACTTAACAGAAGCCATATTGATTTCAGAAATCATAGCGACCAGATTCTCTTCTATCATATTTGCAGAAGCCTTTGATTTTACATTATTATTTTTTCTGTGACGACATTCTTTAGCAAAATGTCCAGGCTTGCCGCAAATAAAACAGGACCCCTTTTTCTTCTGAAAATTCTTCTTTTTAAAGTGTTGTCCACTTTTCTTTACTTGAAGGTTCACATTTTTTACCGAAGATTCATTCTTCTCCACGGTGTGGACCTTACAATCACTTTGGACAGAATTTTTCGAATCACGTATGCGTGACTCCTCTTCAATTCTAAGATTCTTCTGAAGTTGTTCCAAAGAGATATCCTCAGTTTTATGCATTAGTTTCTTCGAATAATCTTTCCAAGTTGATGGTAGTTTTGCAATAATTGCAGCAACTTGAAAAGACTCTGGAAGAACTATTTTGAGAACATGAATCTTATTAACCAGAACCTCCAATTCATGAACTTGCTCTAGGACAGACTTGTCATCAACCATTTTATATTCTAGATATTTTGCAATTAAATACTTGTTTGTACCTTCCTCCTCGGCTTTGTATTTAAATTCCAGTGCGTTCCAGATCTCCCTTGCCGACTTTATCCTCGTGAAAAGATCATATAAGCGGTCCGAAAGTGTGTTCAGAATGTGACCGCGACACAACACTTCATCTTCCTCCCGTTTTGCCTTCTGCTTTTTGATTTCTTCTATTTCCTCCTCAGTAGGTTGTTTGCCGTCTGCACTTGGTTTTGGATCTTCTATGGGCTGTAAGTTGGGGTTGAGGATGTAGGAGATCTTCAATGCTGTAAGAAGAAACATCATCTTGTCTTGCCAGCGAGAGAAATTATTCCAGTAGATGTCTACTTTAAGTATAGAGGAGTAGATGTGGAAGTTCCTTAACAGATAGTAGCAAGTGAATACAAAAACCACATGACTTTCTCACTGATCTCTTCTTCTCACTGTTAGTAAAACAATGAAGGAGACAGAAATTCTGAGGCGTGAAACACTTTCCTTAAAGAAATATTTGCCCCCACTTGATATTCAAAGTTGCTTCGGGTTAATGCAAATTTTCTTCCCAGGATACAACAGAAAATGAAAATTTTAGTAAGCAAATCTGGAATTTTCCTTAATTCGTTGTGAAACAAGTTTGTAATATTGCAAAAGTTTTTTGATAGAAAAGATTCAGAAAAGAATTGTTTGATATCTGAAAATATAAACTATTTATAGATTTTGAAAAAGTGCTTCCAACAGTCACAACTTTTCAAAACACCCCTTGGATTAAACAGCCACTTTTCAACAGTCTTGTCTTTTCATAATTTTAATTTTTAAAATAATATTAAAAATAAAATATATTCAATATATAATTATATATATAAAAAATATAACATTTAAGCGGTAGCGGCAAGCGTGCTAAGTGCTAAGTGCTAAGTGCGTCTAATAATCGCGTCAAAATCGCGCATTATTCGCGCTACCCGCACGCGGGTTTAGAAGCCTATACTTTGATCCATTATTCAAAGCCCACTAAGCATTCAATGCTTTTAAACCTCTAAAACAATGCTCAAAATTCCAATGTGGGACTATCTTGTTTTTTACAAACAAATACTAACATTCTTTTGATACTCGGATACCGTTATCAATATGGACCCCTAGTATATACAAATTCCATACATGCTTTCTAATGTCATGAGAATGCAATGTGATCATGTTCTCATTATAGTTTTATTTAATCAAGTTATAGAGTGCATATTAATTTTATATGAACTCTAAGTCCACTATGATCAAATTCAAGTTAACTCCTATTCCAATAATTATACTAATTCATTTCAAATCATGTTAGAGAGGGGGAATTTTTGCATTTCAACCCCACAAACTTTACCATAACCTAATATTCCAAATCACATGGGTCAGGGTATAACACTCAACCTCTCTCTCTCTCTCTCTCTCTCTCTCTCTCTCTCTCTCTCTCTCCTCTCTCTCTCTCTCTCTCTCTCTCTCTCTCTCTCTCTCTCTCTCTCTCTCATTCTCATTCCAAAGAGAAAAATCCTTCAAACCTCTCCCTCTTTCCTCCAGTTTTGCTGGCCCCATCTCAGCCTCATATCCTTCTAATTTTCTTAATTTTTACCACTTCTCCATAACCTAATATTCCAAATCACATGGGTCAGGGTAAAACACTCAACATCTCTCTCTCTCTCTCTCTCTCTCTCTCTCTCTCTCTCTCTCTCACTCACACTCTCTCTCTCTCTCTCTCTCTCTCTCTCTCTCTCTCTCTCTCTCTCTCTCTCATTCCAAAGAGAAAAATCCTTCAAACCTCTCCCTCTTTCCTCCGCTTTGGCTGGCCCCATCTCATCCTCATATCCCTCTAATTTTCTTAATTTTTACCACTTATCCACCATTCAAGTTTCATCTCTCAAACTAGAAGAAGAAGCAAAGACAAGGGTTGCAAGAAAGCTTGGTAGAGGAGGAATTCTAGAGCCACCATTCAGCATCCTCTCAAACCCTTTATAATAGGGGTGGGCAAAAACCAAAAAAATCGATTCAACCGAAAAAACCGCCCGAAAAAGCGGGCCGGTTAACCGAACCGGATTAAATGGATGAGAAGAAGACTCTAAACCGCCCGAACCGAATTAAACCGGTTTGGATCCGGTTTGAACCCCTGAACTGCCCGAAAAAAACCGAACCGAATTTTCTAATTCGTTCTTTGTCGAATATTCATATTGCTCAAAATGAGAAGGACTTCGTCGTTCGGAATTCGGTCAAAATGGAAAGGACTTTTGGTTCGGACGAAGTCGGATGGAATAGCTTTCTTATTAGTGAGTCATCACTTGAACATTAAGCTATATAATTGCTCGGTAATTTGATTGTTATGTTTACATACATGTTTATATTGTATAGTTCCTTTTTCATTGGGTCTGCTAGCGTATATGCCCGCATTAAAATCGGTGAAACCTCATATAAGCTTTCAAATTCTACTAGAGGCATGTTAAGTTATTTTCCAAGAAATGAAAGATAACATTTTGATTATAGTTAATTAATATTTGAATGTTACGTAACCATATGTACTTGTTGATATGGTTTGCGCTCATTTCACTGATTTCGGTTTTTTGTTAGCTGTGGCAATGGTGTTACTTCAAACAAGCTCCACATTTCATTGTTTGGGGGGAAAAGTTAAGTAGACAAAATGGACAAATAATGATACTTCATCAGAAATTAATAGGCAATGATCTCAGGTGTGGGCAGATTTTTGTGAAATAGTATTAATTCGGTCCAAAACCAAAACCGATCCGAATTTCGGTTGGGCCGAATATTCTGATGAAGGGAAAAAAATCTATATCTGGATGAGAGTTTTGAGAATTCAAAAAATTCGGATTGGATGCGGATTGAGTTTAAAACTGATCCAAACCGAATATGCCCAGCCCTACTTTATAATCTTGCTTGCATTTGAATTAAAATCTAAAATTTGACATGTTTGTGTTAGTTTGATCATGCTTGAACTCTAGTTGATGAATCAATATTTGCATGTGGGGTATAGATGGATATTCACTCTTGCATGTCACTCTTGAGTGTTAATGTTGTGGTCTTTATGTTTGTAATTAATAAAAATATGATCTTTCTTGTGTTATTGCCCTTAAATGTGGTAGTTGTAGTGCATACCTTTGATTATAGTTTTACAAGCATCCTTGTATGTGTAGCAAGCTTGCATGTCGATATTTGAAATAAAGTCTCGTACATAACATTTATTGCAAAATACCTTATTAGTATTTTGGCCATAACTCTCTCTATACGTGTTCAAATTTAGTAAACTTTTCTTTTAGAAACTAGACTTTCATATCTTTCATTTCAAAATAGTTTGATTTAATTATGAGATCATTTGCTAGTTTGAATTTGTGGTTAAATTCAATTCATGTGCACAGGAAATACAATATGCCCTCTTTGGTGTTTTTCATGTATCTCTAATTTTGGTTATGGCCAAGTAAAAAAAATTTGGAATCTAAAATTACATTTATGAAGGCACCTGCATCATAATTATTGTTGCCTTTTGGCGATAAGTGATATCTGAAAGAGTTAGAAAGATAAGAGAGTGTTTTTTTGTTATTGACCTGACTCGGTTATCCTAATACATTTGCATTGTAAAGAGTATAACTCTCTGTAAGAAGCTTGCATGTATGAATTTTTTTTTGTTCCGGAAATTAGACTTGTAATAGGAACAATTTATATTTTGTTTCACTAATTTTGGATATCGACTGGCCCTCATCTATCACTTGAATCCACGAATATGATTTGCATTATAGTTTGTATATGTCTTGCATTTTCGAAGTCTAACTTGAGCTATATACATTAGTTTTGCAAATTAATTATTGTCCTGATAACTAGACATGTATAGGAGTTATATGACACTAGTTTCATACATTTCAGACATCAATTGCTCTCTCATCTATCCATCTCAATATGCTATATGTACATTATCTTCGCTATTTGTGCATATCATAAGTGTTGAGCGTAACCTTTTCGAGCACAACATATATGTCATGGTATAAGTTATGGCTAGGAAAAGATCTAATTGATTAGAAACTCATATGGGTATACATGTATGTGTATATAGGAGCAAGAGTTTTAGGTTCGTTTGTCAGTACCAAGGAACCCGACACAAACGGTAAGTAACATTTTCTTGTTCCCTTTCAATCCGTTGAGAGTTCGGTTATTTATTTTCTTGAAAATCCCACAAGATGAATTTCAATAACTCAGTTGTATGCTCTTTTGCTTCGGTAAAAGTCTACTTGGATTTCTTCATGCGTGGATTACTTGTTTGCTATACCGTTGTTTATTCATTTCGGTATTATGTCATTGAAACTTCCATGAATGATTATATTATAATAACTCATCTTGCTTTTGATGACTCTAATATTGGGGATGGAAGAATTCTTTCATTTGTTGTCTTGTTGATACTCTATATTTATGGATTATGCTCTGTATGAAGTAAGCTTCACCAGTGGGTGGTAAATGAAAATGGGTCTCGGTAGGGACATGCCCTACTTGAGGATGCTCACTGGTGGGTGTATATAAGACATGCGTGGTTTATTAATATATCCCATGATTGGAGGAATTTAAAATCCTAAATATTAGAGTTTGATTATTCGTTATTGACATCTGTTATTTCATTTAGATCGACAATCATATTATGAGTATGGGTGGCTTATTGCTAATAACTATACATTTCAATTTCAAGTGTCTATACATGTTCCTTTATTTTTATTCTCCTTATGTTGTACGTAAGATTTTTATAGTAGTCTATTGGGCTTTAGGCTCACCTTATTTTTTCTACATCTATTCACATGTCGCAAAGTAGATAAAAGGCAAGGGGATCGCAAATCCCAACAATAAAGATTAGGTTCTATTTAACTTTTGTAGTACTTTTGAGTAGTTGGACATATAATAATGTATATTGTAGTTCATTATCAGACTATGTAGTGTATTATTATTCCCTTTAGCTTTTTATTATTCTGGTATTATGTGGACTCTAGTGTCAACCTTGTGTTCCGCTCTTCAACATTATTGCTTGATATATGAGTGTATATAAAAATTGAGCAGGTCTATGCTCCCCATTACATCCGACTCATGCCCAACTTTTATGTATCTCTCAAGTCCCGCCTCAATAGGTTTTGGAGGGGGTGTTACAATTGGTCTCCCAAATATTGCATATTTTAAAATTAGTCCCTCGAATCTTCATATTTAAATGCTTTGAAATTAATCCCCAAACTCTTCATACTTTGAAATTAGTCCCCCAAATATCTTAAGTGTTTTAAAATTAGATCCTTATTTAGTACCAGGTTGAAAGATTCGAGAGTCAAATTTCAAAACACTTAACGTATTTGGGGGACTAATTTTAAAATATGAAGAATATGGGTGACTAATCTCAAAATATGATGGATTTGGGGGACTAATACAAAAAACCTAATATTAGAGACACCAACATGAAACGTGCTATGTAGAAATAAAATAGAGTCAATAGAAATGCTTTATTAAAATTATTTACAATTGTTCCCTCCACGTCCCTCACAATTCGCAAGTAGACTCCTCTCATGATTACAAAGGTGGACAAATGCTAAAGGGTTTTTATTTTAGAATTTGGGGGAGTCTAACATCGACAAGAATTTAGGTATTAGGTAAAAGTATTTTGGTTAATGGTTTGAGTTTGATCTATTTAGGTGTTTATTTTTAAAACCCTTGGGTTGAGGGGTCAGTAAGATCAAATATCGAGGGGTAGTCTGAAAATAAAAAGCTAATATTTAATATTAATCATTAGGGGCTCAGTGAGGAACAACTGCCCCCACATTGAATCTGCCCATGTCCGATCTCAGACTCGAACGACCTTGACCAGGGCACAGAATAGCTCGGACAAATAATGTTTTCTTTTTTTATTTCATAAAATTTTTTAAAAATAAAAATTCAAGAAAATTTTATATTAAAAAATAAAAATTCTGGAAAAAAATCTATCTTATTATTAATCACTCAGAATTACAATTTATAATTTTTATAAAAATTTAAAAGATCATAAAATTTCTATCTTATTACTAGTCACTCAGAATTACAACATTATTTGGAAAATTGTCACGTCACAATAGTATTGATACAACCCCACTAAATTGATACATACTCATCTATATTAATACCACGTGGAACTTTTTTCAAATAATTAAAATTACATTTAAAAAATTTACAAAAAATTGTATTTTCTCGCTTCAATGACTTGATGTCTCCTTTTAAACCTCCACCAATCTTGTAAATACATTATCGCATTAACGTCACTTTTTGGTCTTTCAATAGCACTGGTCCAGACTGGGTTTGAACTCGGCCGGGTGCGAGCCAGAACTGGGTCAGGCCCAGGCCGACGTGCTTCTTAGACTACATGGCTTGCAGACTAACCAAATGAAGGCTTCTCACTTGTAGGGTATAATAAAAGATCTAGCTAAGTGGAACTACAATCTAGACAAGATAGACGCGAAACACGTCTGCAGATTTCGTGTGTATAACTTCTGCAGATTTCACGTGTATAACTATTTTGCTTTTGTTGTGCTTAATAATTGTTTGGGTCGGAAATTGTTTTCTTTATTGTGATTGAATCTATTACAACTTCAGGCGTTATAATAAACTCAACAAAAAGTTAATCTTTTATAAGACTTTTACACAATAGAAACAACTGATTACAATCTCTTTCAAACAATACACAAATCCTATTTATTAGTCTTTGTTTGCGTGGGATCTTTGCCTGTGCCTGGGACGTTGATATCCGTGGACCGCCTACGGATCGATCCGGTTGACAGAATGATTAATCAGAGCTCCTACTTCACAAAAGAAGTATTCGCTGAAGTATTGATATCGACCAAGCAAAATTAGTACTCTTCTCGAGATTAAGACCAAGCCTAATATCAAAGAAAGGTGGAAACGAGCTTCAGATCCTTTGAAAGACTCCTTCTTTATGCCGAAGTTCGCCGGGATCTCGCTAGCCCTTGCTAAAATTTATGGCTCTTGGCTCTGAAGTTTGGCAGCACCTCCTCGTCTTGATAATAATTCGCCCCCTCTGTAAGAAGACCTTAGGCTTGTATTTATAAGGCCCCGGATGCAGGATATTTGGATAGGAACAGAGTATTTGGTCATATCTTCAGTCAACAACCATCCACTCATGTTTAGATATGATTTGCAGGTAGTTATGGAGGTTCCGGAATAGAAAAAACTGATCGAAACAAACTGAAACACGTTTTGGTGGTTACGGACACAAGTCGGCATCTGCTGACTGACAGGGGGCGTGGGTCAGACAGACCTGACCTGCNCGGCCGCGGGTCACCATTTGGTAACCCGCGCGACCGCGGGTCACTCTTCGGGTCACCATTTGGTGACCCGCATGGCCACAGGTCACTGTTTGGTGATTGCGTTCCTACGCGGGTTTCGAACCCCTTTTCGACGTTTTTTCAATGTTTCTCGACTTTCCAGACTTGTACTTTTTATCGTTTCATGTATTTGTTCGTCGTGTTGACTTGTACACTTTCCAAACAATTTTTTTTTTAAATTCTTTTGTTTTTATGATAATTAGTTTTGATTTTGATGAGAGGTTTGCGTTTATATAACCCTCCGGGTTTATTGGGTGTTTATTCCCAAATCATGTTTACCGGATGCTAGAATGATTATATGTGTTGGAACAAGCTTAAGAGCTTGATATATTATTTCCTCTCTTGAAATTCTTTTATCTAAGATTTTGTTTTGAATTATTGCTTTGAATTCATTATATTTTACTTATATGATGATATTTATGTGTTTGTGCTTATGGATCATCTATTCGTGCCTTATAATGTATTCCATATGTGGTTTGATCAAATCCCACAAAGAAAATTCTCTTAATTGATTAAACATTGTTTTTGGATTTAAACTTTTATTTATGATTCCTTTTGGTTGATTTGTTTTTATTTGAAAACTTTTTACATGATTCTCATGTACCTCTTCTTTTATTTTTATAAATCTATTCTTTTATATGGTTTTTATATTTTTTGTGTTAATAAGACACTATTTTCATTTTGACATATTTATATGTGTTCTCATTGTCTTTTTGTATGTGAGTTGTATTTAGCATGTTTATTGCTTGCTCACATATGTATGCCTTAGCATTCATTGCATATATTTATTAAGGTATTTTGATAGGGGGAGCAATCCCTATTTTTTTTATGTGGTATACTCACCCATGCATATTGATAGGGAGAGTTTTCGCTCTCTTCATTCCTTTGTCCCCTTTTTGATGTTGTCAAAGGGAGAGAAATATTATGAGTATATTCTTTCTTGTTTATATGCATGTGAATTATAATTTATATATTCATTTTCTTTCATGCATATATCCTTTTTGTAAATTGTTTGTCATCATCAAAAAGGGGGAGATTGTTGGCATTCTTGTTTTGATGATATTTAACAAATAATTTACTTCTGATGTTGTTTGTCTAATGTTTGTGTTTTCGTATTTATTCTAGGCAAACAACGAGTTGGAGGTTGGATGGATTGCGCTTCAACGATAATATCCAATGGAGGTTGGCGGAATAGTAGAGTGAAGTCTTGCTATCAAGTTAAAGATCCATTTACAAGCTTCATCCAAGTTTACCAAGTTGAGCTACAATGAAGATAGATCAAGCTTGGGTAATTTAGTTTAGGTTTTTATATTATGTGTGTTAGTACTCTAAGCTCAATCATACACATACACTTTTTTTTTGTTTCTATGTATATATATATATATATATATATATATATAATTTCTATATACTAAATATATATAATATAATATATATATATATCTTATATGATATATATATATTATATATAATTTGTAGGCCCATATAAAATTTTGCCTTTAGGTGTCCTTAGCAATAGTTCGGCACGAACGAGGAACCCCTAACGAGGCGACGGATGCGATCCGCACGCAAAGCGCGGAATTGCATCCATACGCGTTTGGGAATCAAGCCAAGTGGTTTAAAGAAATCAACAGTCAATCCAACCGGGGGAACCAGACTTACGGACCGAATCACGCATCGAATCAAGATCAAGTTTCCGGAACCTTCCGAAACTCCAAAGATTGATTTTACTTGCCAAATCAGGAATCAGATTTACTGCAATCAGTCAACCAAAATCAGAGTTTTAATCAACCAAATAACGGGACAAAACGGAAAAAACCGGACTACAACACAAAACGACCGGAAAACACCAACCCAGAGGGGGCTCCCCGGCCAAACCGGGGAGCCCGCCCTCAAGGTGGCTCGGCCAAAGCCGAGCCACCCTGAGGTGGCTCGGTGGCCGAGCCACCTCGGGGTGGCTCGGCCAAGGCCGAGCCACCTCAGGGTGGCTTGGCCAAGAGCCGAGCCACCTCAAGGTGGCTCGGCACAGTGCCGGCCACCCAGAGGTGGCCGACGTTTTCCTGTGCGCGGGCACAGTTCAGAGAGCCTATAAATAGGATAAGCATTGCTCATTTTCAAAAGGTTGGAATTTCAAAAGCCAAAACTCTGCCGGATTGAAGAGCGAACTCGGAGCTTTGAAGACTTGAAGACTTGCACATTCGGATCTGATCCTCGGCGAGCATCCACGTCAGAAAAGGCAGGATTTCGAGAGGAAGAAAGAACAGATCTGAGATCTACACGAGATCACACTCCAGGTCTTAGATCTCGAGATCTGAGCGATTATTCCCTTGGTGGATTAATCCCTCCCGGCTATTATTCCCTTCGTGGAATAATACCCGTATAATCGTGTAGATCCGACCGGATCTAGATCGCGCGGTGGTCCACGGATTAACCCCGGCGTTGGCAAAGAACCCACCAAAGCGAGCGACCGCAAAACAGGAGCTCGCGATTTGTTCACAAAAGGAAAGTTGTAATTTTTCTTATTTTTCCTTGATTTAATTGTAACCGGATCTAAAAAGACCGGATCTTTTGTAACCCAAGATGACGATTATTTCAATGAAAAAGACAACAGTTTTCCCCGCGAACAATCTGGCGACCACAGTGGGAGCCGGCGATCTCGCTGTCGAGATCGATACGTCGCAACCGCGGATTCCAATCCCGGTCATGGAGGAGGTCGAGTACGAATTCGACCAAGCCAAGTTCGAGGAGTACGTGTCCTCGTCCGGATCTACCTCCCCCTGCAAGTCCAAGAAGTTCTCCTCCGGGAGAAAAGAAGTTTGTTGGTTCGAAGCTGCTCAAGAAGCCAACGAAGCTCTCAACCCAGCTGACGCCAAAGTCGCGTCAGATGAAATTCCACCGACCTCCAACCAGGTCAACTCTACTCCCGCCAACGCCTCCACTATTCAGGGCGTTGTGACTCTCTCAAAGAGAGCCCGCCAGAGGCGTCGTCAACGCCTCGCGCGGCAATTCGCTAAGGCGATGGAGTCTACGGACGGATTCCGCTACAACGCGGATCTGAAGAATGGAAGAGGCCAAACGGAACCGTTCGACACTTGAAGAGCGTATTCGCAAGCGCCGCGCGATGTCAGCGCAGGCACGGGCTCAAGCTCAGGAAGCCCGTAGAAAGCTGCAAAAGGAGGAGGCAAAGAAGCCACCATCAACTCGTCAAGTCTGGAAGCCTAAGTCTGAAGTGGCGACTCAGGCCAAAAAGCAACCAGTGCAGCCTTCTAAGCAAGGTCAAACTCCGGCGAATCAACCAAAGTCGCCGTTAGTTCCTATGGCTACTCCGGGAGATCATGCAGAATCATCCCAAAGGAAAAAGCCAGTTTTGGAGCGCCTCGGTCCAGTTCCCGACGAGAGAGGCAAAGCTCCAGTTCACGAGCGTTTGGGCCCGATGAAGAAGCCCAGAACGACTCAACACACTGGGGGTCGCCGTCACCTCCAGTATGACAAAGAGCTCAAGGCAGCTGCGCGCACTAACTTGCGCATCGAAGTCCAAGAGCACGCTGAAGACTCGCGCCCACGAAGGCACGTTTCTAGGCGTGTAACCTTTGAAAGCCCAAAGAAGGCGATCCAACCTCAGATGGAAACATTATCATCTGATAATGATAGTGTTATACCTGAGAAGTCGTGCCCACACACGATAGGTTACTCCGACTGTCAAAATGACGAGTTGTACTATCGTGCTGGGGGTACGAATAGAACCAGGAAGAGGAGTCCCCGAGAACAGGAAATTCAATGTCCCTGTTCCAAACTCATTCGGGCGGTATTGTCTGAATGCAATTGCATTAAGGCGGTCCCCGAAAGAGTTTCAGTTTTTGAAAGACTCAACACGGAGACGCCAAAACCAAGGCCTAGGCGCTTCCAACGAAGAAGAAGGGTGATTGAAGACGGAGAATTTCCGAGGGTCACCACCAACATGACGAGCAAGAAGACATCGGCACGAGATGATTTCGAGTCGATTCTGAGAGCCTCCCGACCTAGAACCCGTCTGCAGTCCGGAACCATAGAGCGAGCAACTTATGGTAGGATTCGGACAAGACGCCCTTCAGAAGATGAAGAATCTGATGCCGGCTCCGCGGTGGCATCAGATAATACAGTATCCAGCGAGGGACAACCCCGCGAGGCCCTGATGATAAGTGCGGAGCAGATGGCCAAGATGCTTGAAGACGCTTTGGCTAAGCAGAAAGAAAGTTTCAAATTTGAGATGGAGATGGCCATGCAGCAGATGAGAGAAATGCATGACCAACAGATCCAAGCATTGGCGAACCAACAAGGCGAGCAGAATCATCGTAACCCGATTAATGTGGAAGATGAGGATACAAATGCTCGTAACACCAATGATCCTCCCGTCAACGCAGGGGGTGGTAATGAGAATGCTGGCGAAGAAACCGGCGAAAACCTGAAGATCAAGAACCTCGAGAGCAAAATCAACACACTAATTTCCGCTCAAGAGACGAAGAAAACAGGCATTCCTTGCCCATACCCAAGAGAATGGGAATCGATCCCATATCCGGCGAAGTTTAATCTAATTAACTTCACGCCGTTTAATGGGATGGGTTCACCTACCCAGCATTTGATTTACTTCAAATCGCATTTGGGGGTGATCTCTGGTAATGAGCCTCTGATGGTGCGGTCATTCGTCGGCACTCTTCGCGGAGCCGCCTTCGATTGGTATCGCCGCCTCAAGCCAGGCAGCGTAAACAGCTGGGATGACATGGAGACCAAGTTCCTGGCCAACTTCTTCGACGACGACACCGAGATATCTATCGGATCGTTGCTCGATGAGAAGCAGAAGGACGGAGAGTTAGTCGATACCTTCGTCAAAAGATTCCGGAACAAGGCGATGAATTGCCGGGACCCGATCACAGAGGAATTCATCCTCCAAACTTGCCACAACAACCTTGCGTTGGACGTGTTGGAAGCAATGGGAACAGCACCGTCTGACACTTGGAAGGATCTGAAGGCCCGAGGGGAGCAGGCTGAGCGATTCCTTAGAAGGAAGAAGGCCGAGAGGAACCAACCGACGGTTAATCCGCTGGACTCAAATTTCGCCTCTCGTGGTAAGGGCAAAACACCTGCAGCTACTGGTGGTGCTAATCAAGCGTCACAACAGCAATCCCGAAGGCAGCAAAAGACTTCGGGTCCGAGACTCCAAAGAGAGTATTCCTTCAAGGACGAAGACGTTCCAGCCATCTTCGAATCCCTCCTTGAAGGTAACAAGATCAAGCTACCACCTATCACAAATCAGGAGGAAGCTGACAACACTACGGACCCAAAGTACTGTGCATACCACAGGAGGGTCGTTCATCCCACCAAGGATTGCTTTGCTCTCAAGAATAGCATTCAGACCTTGGTTGAAGCCGGCGTCATAACGCTAAGGTAAGCCAATTGAGAACGGCAAAACTCCAAAGAGTATACGAGTATAAACTGTTTCTCAATCCTCCGACCGGTATAAGAGGTTAAACTACTCCCTGATACTCCAATAGGTATATGAGTCTAAACTGTTTCCCCACTTTTGACGGGAAGTTCCTGGAGAATATTAAGCTAATATTCTTAAGGATAACCCGGTTAGTTAACTGATAATAATGTCCGAACCAGTTCCGCAGAGGAAACTGGGGGTGGACGATTTATGTAACGGGAAGTTCCCAAAACCACAGCAATGTAATGAATAAGAACTCCCATTCTCACCATGTCTATGCACTCAACACTCTCTCTGTTAGAGTCTGGACGTAAAGTACCCACTTGGTCAAACCTTCTTACAGTTAGGACCACAGTCAAAATCCCCTCTCGATTCCCCCAATGAACGAGAGGTCCACAAATTGAGCGATCAAACCTTCCTACAGTTAGGATTGTCTCAAAACACCCACTTGGTCAAACCTTCTTACAGTTAGGACCACAGTCAAAATCCCCTCTCGATTCCCCCAATGAACGAGAGGTCCACAAATTGAGCGATCAAACCTTCCTACAGTTAGGATTGTCTCAAAACACCCACTTGGTCAAACCTTCTTACAGTTAGGACCACAGTCAAAATCCCCTCTCGATTCCCCCAATGAACGAGAGGTCCACAAATTGAGCGATCAAACCTTCCTACAGTTAGGATTGTCTCAAAACACCCACTTGGTCAAACCTTCTTACAGTTAGGACCACAGTCAAAATCCCCTCTCGATTCCCCCAATGAACGAGAGGTCCACAAATTGAGCGATCAAACCTTCCTACAGTTAGGATTGTCTCAAAACACCCACTTGGTCAAACCTTCTTACAGTTAGGACCACAGTCAAAATCCCCTCTCGATTCCCCCAATGAACGAGAGGTCCACAAATTGAGCGATCAAACCTTCCTACAGTTAGGATTGTCTCAAAACACCCACTTGGTCAAACCTTCTTACAGTTAGGACCACAGTCAAAATCCCCTCTCGATTCCCCCAATGAACGAGAGGTCCACAAATTGAGCGATCAAACCTTCCTACAGTTAGGATTGTCTCAAAACACCCACTTGGTCAAACCTTCTTACAGTTAGGACCACAGTCAAAATCCCCTCTCGATTCCCCCAATGAACGAGAGGTCCACAAATTGAGCGATCAAACCTTCCTACAGTTAGGATTGTCTCAAAACACCCACTTGGTCAAACCTTCTTACAGTTAGGACCACAGTCAAAATCCCCTCTCGATTCCCCCAATGAACGAGAGGTCCACAAATTGAGCGATCAAACCTTCCTACAGTTAGGATTGTCTCAAAACACCCACTTGGTCAAACCTTCTTACAGTTAGGACCACAGTCAAAATCCCCTCTCGATTCCCCCAATGAACGAGAGGTCCACAAATTGAGCGATCAAACCTTCCTACAGTTAGGATTGTCTCAAAACACCCACTTGGTCAAACCTTCTTACAGTTAGGACCACAGTCAAAATCCCCTCTCGATTCCCCCAATGAACGAGAGGTCCACAAATTGAGCGATCAAACCTTCCTACAGTTAGGATTGTCTCAAAACACCCACTTGGTCAAACCTTCTTACAGTTAGGACCACAGTCAAAATCCCCTCTCGATTCCCCCAATGAACGAGAGGTCCACAAATTGAGCGATCAAACCTTCCTACAGTTAGGATTGTCTCAAAACACCCACTTGGTCAAACCTTCTTACAGTTAGGACCACAGTCAAAATCCCCTCTCGATTCCCCCAATGAACGAGAGGTCCACAAATTGAGCGATCAAACCTTCCTACAGTTAGGATTGTCTCAAAACACCCACTTGGTCAAACCTTCTTACAGTTAGGACCACAGTCAAAATCCCCTCTCGATTCCCCCAATGAACGAGAGGTCCACAAATTGAGCGATCAAACCTTCCTACAGTTAGGATTGTCTCAAAACACCCACTTGGTCAAACCTTCTTACAGTTAGGACCACAGTCAAAATCCCCTCTCGATTCCCCCAATGAACGAGAGGTCCACAAATTGAGCGATCAAACCTTCCTACAGTTAGGATTGTCTCAAAACACCCACTTGGTCAAACCTTCTTACAGTTAGGACCACAGTCAAAATCCCCTCTCGATTCCCCCAATGAACGAGAGGTCCACAAATTGAGCGATCAAACCTTCCTACAGTTAGGATTGTCTCAAAACACCCACTTGGTCAAACCTTCTTACAGTTAGGACCACAGTCAAAATCCCCTCTCGATTCCCCCAATGAACGAGAGGTCCACAAATTGAGCGATCAAACCTTCCTACAGTTAGGATTGTCTCAAAACACCCACTTGGTCAAACCTTCTTACAGTTAGGACCACAGTCAAAATCCCCTCTCGATTCCCCCAATGAACGAGAGGTCCACAAATTGAGCGATCAAACCTTCCTACAGTTAGGATTGTCTCAAAACACCCACTTGGTCAAACCTTCTTACAGTTAGGACCACAGTCAAAATCCCCTCTCGATTCCCCCAATGAACGAGAGGTCCACAAATTGAGCGATCAAACCTTCCTACAGTTAGGATTGTCTCAAAACACCCACTTGGTCAAACCTTCTTACAGTTAGGACCACAGTCAAAATCCCCTCTCGATTCCCCCAATGAACGAGAGGTCCACAAATTGAGCGATCAAACCTTCCTACAGTTAGGATTGTCTCAAAACACCCACTTGGTCAAACCTTCTTACAGTTAGGACCACAGTCAAAATCCCCTCTCGATTCCCCCAATGAACGAGAGGTCCACAAATTGAGCGATCAAACCTTCCTACAGTTAGGATTGTCTCAAAACACCCACTTGGTCAAACCTTCTTACAGTTAGGACCACAGTCAAAATCCCCTCTCGATTCCCCCAATGAACGAGAGGTCCACAAATTGAGCGATCAAACCTTCCTACAGTTAGGATTGTCTCAAAACACCCACTTGGTCAAACCTTCTTACAGTTAGGACCACAGTCAAAATCCCCTCTCGATTCCCCCAATGAACGAGAGGTCCACAAATTGAGCGATCAAACCTTCCTACAGTTAGGATTGTCTCAAAACACCCACTTGGTCAAACCTTCTTACAGTTAGGACCACAGTCAAAATCCCCTCTCGATTCCCCCAATGAACGAGAGGTCCACAAATTGAGCGATCAAACCTTCCTACAGTTAGGATTGTCTCAAAACACCCACTTGGTCAAACCTTCTTACAGTTAGGACCACAGTCAAAATCCCCTCTCGATTCCCCCAATGAACGAGAGGTCCACAAATTGAGCGATCAAACCTTCCTACAGTTAGGATTGTCTCAAAACACCCACTTGGTCAAACCTTCTTACAGTTAGGACCACAGTCAAAATCCCCTCTCGATTCCCCCAATGAACGAGAGGTCCACAAATTGAGCGATCAAACCTTCCTACAGTTAGGATTGTCTCAAAACACCCACTTGGTCAAACCTTCTTACAGTTAGGACCACAGTCAAAATCCCCTCTCGATTCCCCCAATGAACGAGAGGTCCACAAATTGAGCGATCAAACCTTCCTACAGTTAGGATTGTCTCAAAACACCCACTTGGTCAAACCTTCTTACAGTTAGGACCACAGTCAAAATCCCCTCTCGATTCCCCCAATGAACGAGAGGTCCACAAATTGAGCGATCAAACCTTCCTACAGTTAGGATTGTCTCAAAACACCCACTTGGTCAAACCTTCTTACAGTTAGGACCACAGTCAAAATCCCCTCTCGATTCCCCCAATGAACGAGAGGTCCACAAATTGAGCGATCAAACCTTCCTACAGTTAGGATTGTCTCAAAACACCCACTTGGTCAAACCTTCTTACAGTTAGGACCACAGTCAAAATCCCCTCTCGATTCCCCCAATGAACGAGAGGTCCACAAATTGAGCGATCAAACCTTCCTACAGTTAGGATTGTCTCAAAACACCCACTTGGTCAAACCTTCTTACAGTTAGGACCACAGTCAAAATCCCCTCTCGATTCCCCCAATGAACGAGAGGTCCACAAATTGAGCGATCAAACCTTCCTACAGTTAGGATTGTCTCAAAACACCCACTTGGTCAAACCTTCTTACAGTTAGGACCACAGTCAAAATCCCCTCTCGATTCCCCCAATGAACGAGAGGTCCACAAATTGAGCGATCAAACCTTCCTACAGTTAGGATTGTCTCAAAACACCCACTTGGTCAAACCTTCTTACAGTTAGGACCACAGTCAAAATCCCCTCTCGATTCCCCCAATGAACGAGAGGTCCACAAATTGAGCGATCAAACCTTCCTACAGTTAGGATTGTCTCAAAACACCCACTTGGTCAAACCTTCTTACAGTTAGGACCACAGTCAAAATCCCCTCTCGATTCCCCCAATGAACGAGAGGTCCACAAATTGAGCGATCAAACCTTCCTACAGTTAGGATTGTCTCAAAACACCCACTTGGTCAAACCTTCTTACAGTTAGGACCACAGTCAAAATCCCCTCTCGATTCCCCCAATGAACGAGAGGTCCACAAATTGAGCGATCAAACCTTCCTACAGTTAGGATTGTCTCAAAACACCCACTTGGTCAAACCTTCTTACAGTTAGGACCACAGTCAAAATCCCCTCTCGATTCCCCCAATGAACGAGAGGTCCACAAATTGAGCGATCAAACCTTCCTACAGTTAGGATTGTCTCAAAACACCCACTTGGTCAAACCTTCTTACAGTTAGGACCACAGTCAAAATCCCCTCTCGATTCCCCCAATGAACGAGAGGTCCACAAATTGAGCGATCAAACCTTCCTACAGTTAGGATTGTCTCAAAACACCCACTTGGTCAAACCTTCTTACAGTTAGGACCACAGTCAAAATCCCCTCTCGATTCCCCCAATGAACGAGAGGTCCACAAATTGAGCGATCAAACCTTCCTACAGTTAGGATTGTCTCAAAACACCCACTTGGTCAAACCTTCTTACAGTTAGGACCACAGTCAAAATCCCCTCTCGATTCCCCCAATGAACGAGAGGTCCACAAATTGAGCGATCAAACCTTCCTACAGTTAGGATTGTCTCAAAACACCCACTTGGTCAAACCTTCTTACAGTTAGGACCACAGTCAAAATCCCCTCTCGATTCCCCCAATGAACGAGAGGTCCACAAATTGAGCGATCAAACCTTCCTACAGTTAGGATTGTCTCAAAACACCCACTTGGTCAAACCTTCTTACAGTTAGGACCACAGTCAAAATCCCCTCTCGATTCCCCCAATGAACGAGAGGTCCACAAATTGAGCGATCAAACCTTCCTACAGTTAGGATTGTCTCAAAACACCCACTTGGTCAAACCTTCTTACAGTTAGGACCACAGTCAAAATCCCCTCTCGATTCCCCCAATGAACGAGAGGTCCACAAATTGAGCGATCAAACCTTCCTACAGTTAGGATTGTCTCAAAACACCCACTTGGTCAAACCTTCTTACAGTTAGGACCACAGTCAAAATCCCCTCTCGATTCCCCCAATGAACGAGAGGTCCACAAATTGAGCGATCAAACCTTCCTACAGTTAGGATTGTCTCAAAACACCCACTTGGTCAAACCTTCTTACAGTTAGGACCACAGTCAAAATCCCCTCTCGATTCCCCCAATGAACGAGAGGTCCACAAATTGAGCGATCAAACCTTCCTACAGTTAGGATTGTCTCAAAACACCCACTTGGTCAAACCTTCTTACAGTTAGGACCACAGTCAAAATCCCCTCTCGATTCCCCCAATGAACGAGAGGTCCACAAATTGAGCGATCAAACCTTCCTACAGTTAGGATTGTCTCAAAACACCCACTTGGTCAAACCTTCTTACAGTTAGGACCACAGTCAAAATCCCCTCTCGATTCCCCCAATGAACGAGAGGTCCACAAATTGAGCGATCAAACCTTCCTACAGTTAGGATTGTCTCAAAACACCCACTTGGTCAAACCTTCTTACAGTTAGGACCACAGTCAAAATCCCCTCTCGATTCCCCCAATGAACGAGAGGTCCACAAATTGAGCGATCAAACCTTCCTACAGTTAGGATTGTCTCAAAACACCCACTTGGTCAAACCTTCTTACAGTTAGGACCACAGTCAAAATCCCCTCTCGATTCCCCCAATGAACGAGAGGTCCACAAATTGAGCGATCAAACCTTCCTACAGTTAGGATTGTCTCAAAACACCCACTTGGTCAAACCTTCTTACAGTTAGGACCACAGTCAAAATCCCCTCTCGATTCCCCCAATGAACGAGAGGTCCACAAATTGAGCGATCAAACCTTCCTACAGTTAGGATTGTCTCAAAACACCCACTTGGTCAAACCTTCTTACAGTTAGGACCACAGTCAAAATCCCCTCTCGATTCCCCCAATGAACGAGAGGTCCACAAATTGAGCGATCAAACCTTCCTACAGTTAGGATTGTCTCAAAACACCCACTTGGTCAAACCTTCTTACAGTTAGGACCACAGTCAAAATCCCCTCTCGATTCCCCCAATGAACGAGAGGTCCACAAATTGAGCGATCAAACCTTCCTACAGTTAGGATTGTCTCAAAACACCCACTTGGTCAAACCTTCTTACAGTTAGGACCACAGTCAAAATCCCCTCTCGATTCCCCCAATGAACGAGAGGTCCACAAATTGAGCGATCAAACCTTCCTACAGTTAGGATTGTCTCAAAACACCCACTTGGTCAAACCTTCTTACAGTTAGGACCACAGTCAAAATCCCCTCTCGATTCCCCCAATGAACGAGAGGTCCACAAATTGAGCGATCAAACCTTCCTACAGTTAGGATTGTCTCAAAACACCCACTTGGTCAAACCTTCTTACAGTTAGGACCACAGTCAAAATCCCCTCTCGATTCCCCCAATGAACGAGAGGTCCACAAATTGAGCGATCAAACCTTCCTACAGTTAGGATTGTCTCAAAACACCCACTTGGTCAAACCTTCTTACAGTTAGGACCACAGTCAAAATCCCCTCTCGATTCCCCCAATGAACGAGAGGTCCACAAATTGAGCGATCAAACCTTCCTACAGTTAGGATTGTCTCAAAACACCCACTTGGTCAAACCTTCTTACAGTTAGGACCACAGTCAAAATCCCCTCTCGATTCCCCCAATGAACGAGAGGTCCACAAATTGAGCGATCAAACCTTCCTACAGTTAGGATTGTCTCAAAACACCCACTTGGTCAAACCTTCTTACAGTTAGGACCACAGTCAAAATCCCCTCTCGATTCCCCCAATGAACGAGAGGTCCACAAATTGAGCGATCAAACCTTCCTACAGTTAGGATTGTCTCAAAACACCCACTTGGTCAAACCTTCTTACAGTTAGGACCACAGTCAAAATCCCCTCTCGATTCCCCCAATGAACGAGAGGTCCACAAATTGAGCGATCAAACCTTCCTACAGTTAGGATTGTCTCAAAACACCCACTTGGTCAAACCTTCTTACAGTTAGGACCACAGTCAAAATCCCCTCTCGATTCCCCCAATGAACGAGAGGTCCACAAATTGAGCGATCAAACCTTCCTACAGTTAGGATTGTCTCAAAACACCCACTTGGTCAAACCTTCTTACAGTTAGGACCACAGTCAAAATCCCCTCTCGATTCCCCCAATGAACGAGAGGTCCACAAATTGAGCGATCAAACCTTCCTACAGTTAGGATTGTCTCAAAACACCCACTTGGTCAAACCTTCTTACAGTTAGGACCACAGTCAAAATCCCCTCTCGATTCCCCCAATGAACGAGAGGTCCACAAATTGAGCGATCAAACCTTCCTACAGTTAGGATTGTCTCAAAACACCCACTTGGTCAAACCTTCTTACAGTTAGGACCACAGTCAAAATCCCCTCTCGATTCCCCCAATGAACGAGAGGTCCACAAATTGAGCGATCAAACCTTCCTACAGTTAGGATTGTCTCAAAACACCCACTTGGTCAAACCTTCTTACAGTTAGGACCACAGTCAAAATCCCCTCTCGATTCCCCCAATGAACGAGAGGTCCACAAATTGAGCGATCAAACCTTCCTACAGTTAGGATTGTCTCAAAACACCCACTTGGTCAAACCTTCTTACAGTTAGGACCACAGTCAAAATCCCCTCTCGATTCCCCCAATGAACGAGAGGTCCACAAATTGAGCGATCAAACCTTCCTACAGTTAGGATTGTCTCAAAACACCCACTTGGTCAAACCTTCTTACAGTTAGGACCACAGTCAAAATCCCCTCTCGATTCCCCCAATGAACGAGAGGTCCACAAATTGAGCGATCAAACCTTCCTACAGTTAGGATTGTCTCAAAACACCCACTTGGTCAAACCTTCTTACAGTTAGGACCACAGTCAAAATCCCCTCTCGATTCCCCCAATGAACGAGAGGTCCACAAATTGAGCGATCAAACCTTCCTACAGTTAGGATTGTCTCAAAACACCCACTTGGTCAAACCTTCTTACAGTTAGGACCACAGTCAAAATCCCCTCTCGATTCCCCCAATGAACGAGAGGTCCACAAATTGAGCGATCAAACCTTCCTACAGTTAGGATTGTCTCAAAACACCCACTTGGTCAAACCTTCTTACAGTTAGGACCACAGTCAAAATCCCCTCTCGATTCCCCCAATGAACGAGAGGTCCACAAATTGAGCGATCAAACCTTCCTACAGTTAGGATTGTCTCAAAACACCCACTTGCCGTTAAGAGATCGCCGAGATCCGAACGAGTTTGGATGCCAAAGGCCAAATCAATGCCTAAGGTAAAAGCAGGTAATATTGCTCTCCAACCTTCATCAATTTCAGGTCCCGAACCTTCGGTAAAGCCCCACCACAGCATGGAATTCCCCAAGTCTAGGAATCCTCTGAACAACCGTATCGATGCTCTACCCGAGAATCGAGGAAAAACGCTTGTCAAGGAAAGCTGGGGATCGTTCGCTCTACCCGAGAGTCGAGGAAAAGCGCTTGTCAAGGAAAGCTGGGGATCGTTGAAGGAGCTTCGAGCCAACATCCAGACTGGGGGTCGTACACGACCTCCTAACAAATCGATCTCTGCAACAACCAGCTCGGCGGTGCGTGCAAAGGACCAAGAGCCCGTTAAGGTTTCACCCTCACAAAGGAGTGATTCCAAACGTGCGACTCTTACAGAGGCCAACAAGGCAGTGTCTACTCAGAAGAAGACGCGTCGAACAAACAAACGCGTTATACCTGAGAACCCATGTGAGCAGCCGATAGGTTACTCCGACGGCAACGTCGATGAGTTGTACTATCGGGCTGGGGGTGCGGATGAATCTCGAAAGAGAAACACCCGGGAAGCGGATTCTCACTGTCCGTGTACCAAACTTATCAGGGCAGTATTATCAGCTTGTAGCTGCCCCAAGACCGCTCCACAGAGGGTCTCGATATCCGAGAGAATCTCAGATGGACCGACAAAGCCCAAGTCAAGGCGTTCCCACCAAAGAGGATCGATTGTTCGAGATGATGAACCCCTAGAAGTGACTATCAATATGGTCAACAAGGGAAAATCCCCAATCATTTCAAGTGGTTTAGACCCTAATTCCTCTCCAGGAAGCAGGGTCAATTCGGGAACAGCTCAGCTTCAGCTAGAAGCCGTCAGA
>NC_033800.1:117656171-117698038 GCF_001876935.1 Asparagus officinalis
ATACGAGGGCGGAGTGCCCGGCAGGGCCTCCCACGAGGCCAACAAAAGCAATGTGACGCCCCTGGGTTCACACAAGGCTGTAGTCCAAGGTAAAACCAGAGATGTCTAGGTTCACAAGCAACCCCTCTAGCTCCAGACAGGCCGAGCTCGAGTAATCAGCCTTTCTGATTCAACGTGCTCGTGTAGCTGAAGAGCATCCCCACGCGAATTACCATGTATGACCTCTTGTGGCTATCCAGGCCTACCCGAGAAGACCTACAAGAGACATTGACAGACTCAGAAGTCTTCTCCACCCACTTCTTGAGAGAAGAAGACACGGGACGGGAATGTGTGATGTGCTGCCAGACCACCGAGAAGCGAGTCCCTTGTATCACATTCACCCCTGAGGACATGCTCATCAAAAGCACATCTCATGATCGACCACTGTACTTCACGGGGTACGTCGGTTCGTCAAAAGTGGATCGAATTCAAGTTGACCTAGGGTCTGTACTAAGCATCGTACCCCTAAAGTTGATCAAACACCTGTGGATACCCCCTAAATATCTATCCATGACTACCATGACTATCTTTGGCTTCAATGTCACTAGGACTCGACCGTCAGTAAGATCCGTCTGAAGTGCCAAATAGGCGACATGAAGACAGAGGTGACCTGCTACGTCATCGACATCGAGCCATCCTACAACGTGCTCTTAGGATGTCCGTGGATCCACAGCAACCGGATAGTCCCGTCCACGTTACACCAATGTCTGAAGTATGTGGATGATTACGAGCAAGTGAAAATAGTGGTGGCTGACAAGCAACCCTTCAAAGGCGTTGAGAACTACTTTACGGACTCTCTACTGTACCAGGATCCCGACGAGCCCCCGATCGAGGAGCTCGAGAGTGGCAACGAGGTGGATAGCGAGCCTGAATACGACGACGGCATGGTCCTGAACGATTTCGAATCAATTGTAATCGGCTACGAAAGTCACAATATAACCGATGCTGTTCAGGCGAAGGAGATTATCTTGAATGAGAAGTTCAACTTTGCTTATTTGTCGTCTTACTCAACGTCCGAGGATGATGTGCCTAACGACCTAATGTCGAAGCTCTATGACGACCATTCCCTATACTTTCCTGTATGCTCGTCGTAAGCCGTACTCGGTGTGCCGACCCGGGATAACTATCAAAAAGATATTATCTTCAGACGAATTGATCATCCTTTACGCACGTTGTGGGACGAATCTGAAGATGAAGGCCCCACGCCTTAGTTTTCGTAGTACAGTCAGATCGCGAAGCGCATGATGATCAACATGGGGTACGACCTCACTCGCCCAGATGGCCTAAATTACTACCGAGGGTGCAAGATGGTCATCCGACCTGCTTACGTACCTAAAGGCAAACCCTCAAATTACTTCAACAGGACTCAAAGAGGTTTAGGCTACTCCTCTTCCTCATCGGATTTGTTCTATTATGTCAACGAGGACTCCGACTATGCGCGTTTGGGGGATCGATCATCGACAACCTCAATATGGGACTCAGACGTCAGTACATGGGACTTGTTCGACAACCTTAAAGTCAACATGGCTGCGATTGATCTCGTCAAAATGGTAGGGAACGGACAGGTCCCACTTTATGACGAGACATGGGACTGCCACGTCAAAGCTCAGTGGAATAGTCGCTTCGAGCAACGTGAACCACCGACCAAAGACGAAATCCTCCAAGTGAACATGTGCGATGAGACTAATCCCAAGCCCATATTCATCAGTGGTAGTCTACCTCCCCAAGAGAAGGAAGATCTCATCACCCTCATACGGGAATACTTTGATGTCTTCACATGGAATTATGAGGACATGCCCGGCCTCGATCCACGGGTCACCATGCATCGCCTTAACATCGGCTCGGACGCCAAACTAGTCAAACTACAGCAGAGGTGGTTTTGTCCGTAGATCATGGAGGCAATCGAGGCCGAGGTAAAGAAAATGATCCAATCCGACTTCATCAGAGAGGAACAACACCTCGACTAGGTAGCCAATATTGTTCCGGTCCTGAAGAAGAACGGTAAGATTCACATCTGCATTAACTTCAGGGATCTCAATGCTGTGTGCCCTAAGGATGAGTTTCCCCTGCCCATCACAGATGTCATCATTGATAACACGTGTGGGTTTGAGAGGATGTCCTTCATGGATGGGTTCTCAGGGTACAATCAAATCAAAATGCACCCTGAGGATAAAAAACACACCTCGTTCAGAACTCCAATGGGAGTATACTGCTACACGGTCATGTCGTTCGGACTCAAAAATGCCGGTGCAACCTACCAACGTGCCATGACCATGATCTTTCGAGACCATCTACGAAAGACGATCGAATGCTATGTAGATGACTTGGTCGTGAAGAGTCGTGGTAAAGATGACCATCTCCAAGACCTAAAGGTGATGTTCGAACTCATGAGAACTCATCAACTCAAGATGAACACTACAAATTCATTCTTAGGGATGTCCAGCGAGTATATTCTTGCAAGATAGATATACAAGAGTTATAAGCAAGAATAAGCAATATGAATAAAGAGATATATCCTATATGATAAATATATGCAAGGATATATAAACTAGCACAAGATGATATATCCTACCAAAGAGATATACAATATGATATATGCAAGGATATGTAAACTAACACAAGGGTAAACAATATGAACTAGATAGTGGATGATAAAAATAATGAGCTATGGACAATGGAGATAAGAAATATATACATAAGATTAAGTACGCCAAAGCAAACTCAAACACACGATATAATCACGGAGTTTGGACCTTCCGTCCTACGTCTCCGCTCCCCTCTCCCGGGGAGAAATCCACTATCACAACCAGGTTTTCTACGTTCACCCGAATAACGTTTACAACCACACTATGTCGGTTTTCAACAATCACCGATCAACGTATACACTCACTCACAATATCGGTTTTTAACGTTCACCGATCAACGTCCACTCCTCACACTCGGTTTTCTAGCTAACCGAAGACTTTACAATCTCACAAAGATAACAAATGATTTATTCTCTAATACAATGAGAGAACTCAATTAAAGCTCAACTCAATGTTATAATTTCTCACAACCCTAATATACTATGTATGTAAATACTAAAAGCTCATGTGTGTGTGTGTGTGTAACAATGAGAATAAATAAAACAACTAAACTCAAATAAAATCTAGTATATAGAAATTATGAATAAAACAATAAATAGCTAGAAATAGAGTTTAGGAATTCTTCTCTGAAAAATAAGATGGAGAGATGGATTAAAAGGAAGTTCAAATAATATAGATGATCTCCTCCACTTGTGAACCAACCAAAACAGCTTAAAACCAAACTTAAACCACTGTTAAAACTTTTATAAACTTGTTTAAAACATCCCATTGGTTTCTGAGATAGAAGGGGGTTTGGGGGTTTATATAAGAAGAGGAAGCAACAGCAAAAACCCCAAAGGAAAAGACCAAACAGCCCAAGAATCAGAAATCTGATTCTGTACCAAAAGAGCCGTTGGGATAAACGGCGGTTGACCGCGACGGTTGACCGCGAGCAACAAAAACAACAGGAAAAGCTCCAGAGACTTCGACGGTCGACCATGGCAGTCGACCGTGGGAAATCTCGAGCTCACGGTCGACCGCGATGGTCGATCGTGAAAGTTTCTGCTACCCACTGATGAAAGAACTCAGGCACGGTCGACCGTGGTGGTCGACCATGAACTGATATATAAAATTTTACAGTTTTGAACAGTTTTCTGATTTTAAAACACTGTTTAAAAATATCAAATAAATTCCAAAAAATATAAAACTTTGGGAAATGATTGTAGACATGATAATAAACATGCTACAATAACTGGTTTCAAAAAAGGACTTCCCAAATGAAAAATATTATCATTTTACAAAATAGGCCAAAACATGAAAATGTAAATATGTGAATTTTAATATTTTGGTTAAACCATGTTTTGAAACTTTGCACAATGATTATGTAGACTTAATAAAATATGTATATAATTATTGTTAAGTCCAAAAACTAAGAATACAATATTTTTACAAATACAATAGAAAATAAAACATATGAGTATGTATATGAAAATATATTTTTTTCATTATGTAATTTCATATTTATAAACATAAAAACCAAAACTTGTGTTGTATATATATATGACTACATATATATACAAGGAAACCAATAAAATGTGTGTGTATATGATATTGAGCTTAGAGTGTCTAACACACATAATATAAAACCTAAACTAGATTACCCAAGCTGATCTTGATCTTCAATAAGCTTGAGTTGGTATACTATGCGGATGAAGCTGAACTTGGATCTTGAACTTGAATTGCATAAGCTTCACTCCACAATTCTGCCAACCTCCATTGGATATGATCGTGAAAGCTTGATTCCATCCATCCTCCAACTCATTGTTTGTCTACAATAAATAACAAAATACAAACACTAGACAAATAATATTAGATGTAAATTGTTTGTTAAATCATCATCAAAATAAGAAGGCCAACAATGAGAACTCATCAACTCAAGATGAACCCTACGAAGTCATTCTTAGGGATGTCCAGCGGTAAATTCATTGGATTCGTGGTAACGACAAAAGGAATCCGAATTGACCCCGATAAGATACGAGCTATTCAAGAGCTTCAGCCGCCCCGAAATCTTAAAGAACTAAGGGGCCTTCAGGGATGATTGGCTTACATCCGGAGGTTCATTTTAAATCTTTCGGGTAAGTGTCAACCATTCTCCAAACTGATGAAGAAAGATACTTCCTTTGTGTGGGACAAGCCTTGCCAACGGGCCTTTGAGGAGATCAAAGCTTATCTCTCGAATCCGCCTGTCCTCACGGCTCCAATCTCGGGAAAGCCATTCCTCATTTACGTCAGGGCTATAGAGCATTCTCTGGGCGCTCTCTTGGCACAAAATTATGATGTCGGTCACGAGCAGGGCATCTACTACCTGAGTAGAACTCTATAGGGCGCCGAACGGTGATACCCTATGATCGAAAAGGAGTGTTTCGCCTTGATGTTTTCCATCCAAAAGATGCGACACTACCTAGTTGGCCAAACCATCCACGTCATTTCCCGGATGAACCCCATCCGAGTCTTCATGACGCAGCCTGCAACCTTAAACTGGCGTTTGGCCAGATGGGTGCTCTTACTGTCTTAGTACGACATCCACTTTATGCCACAGAAGTCAGTCAAAGAACAGGCCATCTGTGATCTTATGGCTAGTCATCCGCTAGGGGCGAAAACTGACCTATTTGAAGATTTACCAGATGAACCCCCAAAGTCAACACGACCTCCCCGGCGAAAGCCTGGCAGATGTTCTTTAACGGTGTGTTTCGCGTCGACACGAGCGGATCCATCGTGGCGGGAGTGGGGTGGTCCTCACTTCCCCACATAATCACGTACTATCCCGAGCCTTTTCTCTAACAGAGTCATGCACCAACAACGTGACTGAGTACAATACGCTACTCATTGGACTCGAGATGGCCAGAGAGTTAGAGATAAAATATCTCGAAGCCAATGGTGACTCTCAACTAATTGTCAAGCAAATGACGGGGGAATACGAAGTGAGGAACGACGACCTGATCCCGCTTCACAAAGCAGCTACCAAGCTAGTGGAGTCGTTCGAAAGTTTTTACATCGAGCATGTGTTTCGTTCTAAGAACAAGCACGCGGACGCCCTCGCATCCTTGGCGGCTAATTTGGCCCAGCCGCTAGAAACGACTCAATGGGTCACTATGCTGAGTCGAAGACTCTTTCGACCAAAAGACATTCTAGAAGCGAATGCCACTCACCAAGTTCCGGATCAACCTGACCCAAAAGATTAGCATCTCCCGATCATCGATTACATCCTGTACGGTATGCTGCCCGAAGACGCTAGAGAACAAGAGTCTGTCTGCCGGCATGCCTCAAGGTTCTACTACGATTCAAAGGCGTTGTATCGAAGGTCATATGACGGCTTGTTACTTCGATGTCTTTCAAAGACAGAAGCACGAGAGGCTTTGCGCGAAGCCCACGATGGCACTTGCAGAGCTCACCAGCCCGGACCCAAGCTTTTGGGATCGATTGCGAAGGATAGGTTATTTCTGGCCTAGGATGGTCAGCGATGCGGTTGCTTATGCAAAGCGTTGCCATGCATGCCAAATCCACGCCAACTACCTGCATTAACCTCCTAAAGACCTACACCTGACAACGACGTCATGGCCCTTCAAAGCATGGGGGATGGACATCGTCGGACCAATATCCCCGCCTTCAGCGAGGGGTCATCGCTTCATCCTCGCGGTCACCGACTACTTCTCTAAATGGGCCAAAGCCGTCCCCTTAAGAGAAGTCAAGACCAATGACGTGATTAAGTTCATCAAACATCATGTCATATACCGATACGACGTACCTCAACGTATCATCCATGACAATGGCACACAATTCGTTAGTCATGCGTTTACCCAGTTTTGTGATAAATTTCGGATTCAGAACCTTTCCTCCACGGCGTACAACCCTTAGACGAATGGCTTGGCCAAGGCCTTCAACAAAATAATTATTAATATCTTAACCAAGCTAACTTCTAACTAACAAGCGCGATTAGAACGAGAAGCTGGGCGAGAGATTATGGGCATATTGCACGATGGTTCGTACACCGACCGGCAACATGCCTTATTCATTGGTATATGATTGTGAAGCCGTGTTACCATTAGAGATTCAAATTCCATTCCTCCGTGTCGCCCTAGCTATGGGGATGACGACCGAAGATAATCATCAACGATGCCTCGCGGAACTTGAAGTGTTGGATGACAGGTGGCTTGAAGCTTAACAACACATTGAGTTCTACCAAGCCCGAATGTCTAAGGCTTTCGACAAGAAAGTCAAGCGTCGATCCTTTAAGAAGGGAGAATTGGTGCTCACCGTCCGACGACTGATGATTCTCACATCCAAGAAGAAGGGTAAATTTTAGCCCAAATGGGAAGGACCGTTCATAGTAGAGACAGTCTATTCGAATGGAGCTTATCGCCTCGTCAAACCGAACGGTGACAAGATCATGATGCCTATCAACGGCAAGTTCTTAAAGAAGTACTACCCTTAGTTTTCCTTTAAACTCCTACTGGTGCAAGAGTATAAACTACCCCTCCAAACTCCCATGAGTGCATGAATCTAAACTGGTCCTCACTCCCTCCAACTGGTAAACGAGGATAAACTGTTCCTACTTCATATACTCCGACGGGAAACTCTATACGAGATGCTACTAATAGCGTTCTTAAGTGTGACCTAGATCACCACTTGGTCCAACCTTCTTACAGTTAGGACCAAAACAACCCTGTCATGTTAACTATCACCTCTGACAAAATCAACTTACCAATCCTCTCCAATAGGATGGTGAGCCCACCAAAGTCGCTCACATCGTGGCAAACAACCCTATCATGTTAACTATCACCTCTGACAAAATCAACTTACCAATCCCTTCCAATGGGATGATGAGTCCTCATAGTTGCTCCGATCGCAACAAAATTTTATCATGTTAACAATCACCTTTGATAACTGGTCCCGTTATTCCCAAGAGTAACATAGCCTAAGTAGTAACCTACCATGCGACGTGTTGCTACTTCAGTCAATAGTCACACTCCTACGTCCCTGAACTACCTGACCTATCCCTGATATCCTAATATTCTCTTAGAATAACCGATGGGTAGGAGCCTACCATGCAACGGCTCCTACAGCAATCGATCGTCACATTCATACATCCCTGAACTATTCGATTATCATTCACGTCGTCGTCCTTGCGGACGACGATAATTATCAAAGGCGCCTTAACAGGCGACATGTCCCGACTATCCTCTCAGACAGCAAATCGCCAAATGGCAAGTCATTGTTGGGGTCTTCAGCTGGTCGCATGCACGAGCAACTACTCTTTGTTTCAAGCTAAGTGTTACCCTCTCGGTTTCGCCTGAGCTACAATGCGAGAGTCAGGGTTAACCCAACCCCACGCTGCGAACAACCAAAAGCAGAAGGGGATCCTAGCGACTAAGTCCAAGACAGACCAAACTCGTCGAAGGCTCGCTACACTGCGAAAAATAGTATAACTGACTCGACTCAGGCGATAAGCAGCACAGACGAGTCCAACACAGTGGCTATCAAGGACTAACCAATAGTCCTTAGCATAGATCAAACATAGAAAATAAAGAAAAAGTTGTGCATGTAAAGCAGTAAATAAACAACAGCGTAATAGACCATTCTAGGCCAAAATTACAGACATAGAGTTTTAAACTGTGATGCATCAAGCATCAAAAAAATTACAAAACAGTGTTTAACAAAGAGAGCGACGCACTACATCAACTTCAAAAGACTAAAACTGGCGATTTTTGCCTTGACAGCCGTGAGCTTTGTCGCCTGTCTGGCTCGGGTCTTCGCCTCTTCCCTTTGCTGAAGCCTGGCGAAAGCAACCTCTCCATCCTTCTCCTCATGACAAAGAAGTTGGAGCGCCCTTGCCACCGCTTCGGCAACGCGACCAAGCCACATCTTTTCGTGCTCGAGCTTCCGCAAGTTCGCCTCTCCCTCGAGGGACCCAGCGTCCTTGAAGAAAATAGCGTCATGTAGGCATCCATCTCAACCAACACCGCGCGATGTTGCCTGCGCAATTGGTTGAGCTCAGCTTCTTTTGCCTGAATGCGCCTCGCCAGATTCTCACGCTTGAACATGACACTCATTGCGAGAGGCGGTGGTTCATCAGAAGCATTGGCGTGCACCAACTCCTCCAAGTGATGCATCAGCCCCCCCAAGCGTTGAAGCTCCTACTCACATCGCCGGGCCAGCTGGCGACCACCCACATGGCGGATCTCCTCCAGGCCTTCGGCCATGAGGAGGAGCACGTCGTCGTACCCCCCGATGCCTTGGCTAATCATAGATGCCACGTCGAAACCGACGACAGCGGAGGAGGAAGCAACCTCCTTTCCCTTCGAAGCATTCGACTTGGAAGCCATTGAGTAAAGCAAAAAAACAACTCTGTACTTCTCTTCCGGCGAATTTTTTTTTTTTTGTAAGCATGAGAACTCTACCAAAGAGACCACGAGCATATTATATAGCCAAGAGCTGAATGGCTGGGATCTGCCGTCTCAGGTAGATCGAACGGCTCAGATCTCTAGCAGCGCTTCGAGTTCGACGCCCATAAAAGCTTCGCCATTGGGACTCCAAACCGACCGTTCGGATTGAGCGCAGAAGGCGAAGCTTCCTGTCACTTCGTAATTAATGAGGACTAACACTCCCACATCGCCTTGGCTAGCAAGCATTTGGGTCCGTGGGTAGACGCGTGGCACAAACTCACCCGCGTTTGAGTTTTTCTTGTAGCACAAGCTCGCTGGCATTTGTGTTTTGCTTGTAGCATAAACTCGCTCGCGCTTGAGTTTTGCTTGTAGCACAAACTCGCCTACTTTTGAGTGTTGCGTGTAGCACAAACTCGCCTGCTTTTGAGTTTTGCGTGCAGCACAAACTCGTCCGCGCTTGAGTGTTGCTTGCAGCACAAACTCGCCCGCGCTTGAGTTTCGCTTGTAGCACAAGCTCGCTAGCATTTGAGTTTAACCTTCAACATAAACTCGCCAACATTTGAGTTTAGCTTTCAAGGCAAACTCGCCAGCACTCAAGTTTTGCCTGCAGTGCAAACTCGCCAGCACTCGAGTTTCACCTGCAGCGCAAACTCGTCAGAATTCGAGTTTCGCTTGCATCACAAAACTCACCACCAGTTTAAATCTCGCTTACAACACGAACTCGTCAGTTCGCCTGTAACCTAAACTCGCCCAGACCTAAGCTTCACCTGTGGCATGAAATCACCGGTAATTGAGTCTACACAACGAGAAAGTGCAAATTCATATGCACAAGACGTTGAATGGCGACACAACGAAATATGAAAAGAGTATACACAACGAGAAAGTGCAAATTCATTAGATACTTCTAGATAGTACATTTGAACAAAGTTATGACTTTACAACCATGAGAGTCATAACATTACAATCAAGAAGCAAAACATAAAACATAACGTATTGAATCTACTCATATCCTATGAGTTTATTCTAGGAGTTTGAAAGATGCAAGCTTAGCTCTGACTGTGGCTATATTCTCCGCATGCATGGCCCGAGCTTTATCCTCTGCCTCCTGTTGGACCCGCGCCTCGAAAGAAGCGTTAGCAGCGGCATCCTCCTGAAGCATCAGTGGAAGAGTACGCCTCTCTCTGGCAAGATCGCCTTCCATCGTCTCGCTCTGAATGCGTAGGCCTATCAAGATTGATTCCCCCTCTGCATGCGGAATCATTCCTAAAATGATCGAAGAAGTGAAAGACTCCATGTCAGATTGTAATAGGTGGTGCCGAAGATCCAGATGATCAATAAGGGCCCCTTTGTCTTCTATGTCTCGCCTTCGGTACTCTTGTTGCCACACGATGCGACGGCAGACTGAAGCCAGAAATAGCTTCACTTTGGACTCCAAATCCGCATGTCGCAAATCCTCCAATTTTGTTAAGAGCAGTTCCAGATTGATGAGTCTCATCGAGTAGCATAGGGCGAGCCTAAAGTCACCCTGGCAACGGAGACGAGCCACACTGTCTGAAAGAGACTGCTTCAGCTCCGCGAAAGTACCACGGCCCTGATCAACGAACGAGATCACTCGTTTCACGGTGTTCTCCAACTCCTCTAACTGGGCCAGAACGGAATCCAAGGGTTTAAACTCCGGATCGCAGTCAGATATGGGAACTGAAGGAGAGGCATCACTCCTCGCCCTCTTTGCATCAGACGCCTTCGCTCGTGGTGCCATCCTGAACAAGAAGGAGACAATCAACACAGTGCCCCCTCTAACAAGAAAATAGGGCAATATATAACATATGGTGTAAGTGTGTATCTGTCATCCAACGATCCAGATTGGGCGGTGGAAAGGAAGATCGTCCATTACTCCGCCTTTAATACGAGATGACGTGCCAATGTCAGTCTAGCTGGTGGGCACTCAAGACCGTGATCAGACACGTGGTTACCCCCAAATCAGCATTAATTTCGTCTTCAGATTGATTTGACTGTGGTCAGAATTCACCTATGGCTAAAATTCGCCTGCGGCTTGAGTTCGCCTGTAGTTAGAATTTACCAGCGGTTTGAACTCGCCTGTGTTTAGAACCCGGCTATAGTTTGAATTCGCCTATAGTTAAAGGCCCACCTACAATGGCCTCACAAAGAAAGATAAAAGCCGAAAGATAAGAGACAACAACGATTAGGAGGGGTACATGCACAAACACATTTGGGAAACCAAAAGAGCATAACATTCATCCAATCTTAAGACAGTACGTTTGAAAAAAGTTATACTTCACAATCAAACGAGTTATAACACAACGTCAGAAGCAAAATGAAACAAAATGTCTTAACACGGTTTTAGACCTAAGAGCCTAGTCCAACAAACCAAAGGATGCAAACCCTGCTTTAACCGCGACTACCCTTCTCGCATGGTCCTCCCGGGCTTTGTCTTTAGCCTCTTTCCGAGCCTGATCCTCGAAACTTGATTGGGCGGCAGAGTCTTCCTGGCATAGTGTTTGGAGGTTTCGAGTTGCCTCCTCAACAGTCTTGCGGACATTTACACTCTCAGATTGAATCCCCCTTAGGGTCGTCTCTACATGCTCCAGTTCGACCCTCAGACGGGATATATTGGAAATGAAGTCGCCTATCCGCTCTTCTAGTGATCGCTGTTGACCCACCCGAAAGGTGACATGGGATTCCAAATCTGCTATTTCCCTAGAGCGAACTTCCTGCTCCCAGGCCGCTCGATGCTGAACGCGAGACAAGAAGGGCTCCACATCGGCTTCCGGACCCTCTCGCAGCAAGGTCTCCAGACTTGTCAGGCGTGACTCTAGAAAAAGGAGCCTCTGCACACAACGTGTGGCAAGCCGGCGTTCGCCCAGCCACCTGAGATCAGCCACACGATCCATGAGGGACTGTTTGAAGTCATCGTAGGTCCCCATGCTAAGACTGATAAGGGAAATTACCTACTTCGCAACGTTCTCAAATTCCTCAGCGCGAGCTTGTATAGACAAGAAATCTGAGGAGACATGCTCTTGACCCGGAGCGAGCGCCGCAATGGGTGGAACCTCGAGACAAGGTTCGGCTCCAGACGACGGGACAGGGTTTGAGGCGGAGGAAGTCACGATTCCCTCAGATTCGTCATCAGAAATCAAGATGGGCTCGGCCGCACGCTCTTCAGTAGGGAGGAGGAGGGAGGGTGGGTTTGGCGGTGGGAATTTAGGGAGAGAGAGAGAGAGATCTTGAGTGGGGGATGGGTTTCTCGACAGCTCTTGATGAGCTGGTCCACGCTAATCTCAACGCAAGGGCTATTTTGCAAAATGACCACAAAATTGACTAAACCCATTGAAAACAGATCAGTGGCTGAGATCTGGCCACATCAGCGCCATAAGAGGAAACTTCGTCCTATGTCAATGACCTCCATTAAACTCATATATATATATATATAGTACCCTTTTTTCGTAATTGACACATTAGTACCCGTTGATTATGCAAAAATGAATATTTTCAAATAAACATTCCATCATGCACACATCTAGGTGTCATGTGAGAATATTCAGGTGAAAAATTTTCATTTCCACATAAATGAAGGGTACTAATATGCCAATTTTAAATAGCTTAGAGCATCTCCAACCCTATGCTAAATCCCTAAAATGACGCAAACCCAACATCAAACGCCTCTCCAACCGAGTGCTATCTTGAGCGCTATTTTGATGATGTGCTACAGTGCTGCGCCAGATTTGGCGTAGCGCTGTAGCTTTGGCGCAGCCCCCACACGACGACGACGAGCAGTTCTACGAGTCTCTCGATTGATATTGTCCTCCTCGTGCTCGTCGACGTCGTGCTCCGACGATGACGGTCGAGGCGACAGCAACCGGCGCCGCATCCCTTGCTTCTTGCGTCCTCGTGCTCGTGCTCGTCGACGTCGTCTTTAAACCCAATTCTAAAATACAATACTTTTACTACTTGTATTTATACAGAATGAATGTCAAAACCCTAAAATACCCCTTTGATTGGCCCCATAAATCCCAGTGTCTCTCTCTCATCTTCCCCATTTCACCTCAGCCCATCTCCAGCCGCCGACGCCCCACTCTAGCTGCCGCCGGCGATCTCGGCCCCCGTCACCCTCTCCCGCCTCTTCAAGAACTCCCCCTCCTCCCCCAAAACCCTAACCCTAATCAAGTCCTTCGCCGCCGGCGTCATCCTCTCCACCTCCCTCGTCCACGTCCTCCCCGACTCCTTCCAGGCCCTCTCCGATTGCCACGTGGCTCCCCGCCATCCGTGGCGCAACTTCCCCTTCTCCGGCCTCGGCGGCATCGTCGGCGCCCTCCTGCCCTCCTCGTCGACGTCGTCGCCTCCTCCCGCCTCGAGGACGCCGCTCGGGCCCCAAGAACTACGAGAGGATCGAGAAGGCCGGGTGCCACGCGGCGAAGGAGGAGCTGGAGTTGGGGGTTGAGGAGCTGGAACTGGAGGAGGAGGAGGAGGACGAGAGGCTGGAGTTGGTTATGTAAAGTCATTTGTTCATTGAACCGCATTTATCTGCTTTTATCTGAAGGTATATTTTCTATAAGTATAATGTTCATTGAACCGCTTTTAAACTCAACCTATTGTTCTTTTGATCCGCTTATATTTTGCTTTCAGGAAATCAACGTGATCCTCAAGACCAATTCCCCGGATGCTAGATGCCAATTGTGATATCAAGCAACTTTTGTGTACATATATATGTTTGGAAAGTGATTTGTAAAGTCATTTGTATGAAACCTACGGGACAGTTGTTGGTATTGGTTATGTAAAGTCATTTTGTGGACAGTTGTTAGTATTGGTTATGTAAAGTCATTTTGTGCAATCATCCACTGTGGTTAAATTACTGGTTATGTAAAGTTTTGTATGTTTCTAAGTCATTGAAATTGATGGTTTATTGCACGTAAAGTTCTATGGTTCAGCGCACCAGCTACATAAAGTTTTCCCTCAAACAGAACACAATATTCTCTTACAGAGATTAGCGTGGTACACATAACCATAACACAACAAAAGGAAGAAAAGAACATCACGCATAACCCGCTACACTTACAGGATAACCCACTATACTTACAGGATAACCCGCTACACTTACAGGATAACCCGATACACTTACAGTGTAACCCGCTACACTTACACGATAACCCTCTACACTTACAGTGTAACCCGTTATACTTACAGGATAAGTAAGTATAGCACGTTAATCTGAAAGTATAGCACGTTATATTGTAAGTATAACACGTTATATCGTAAGTATAACACGTTATATCGTAAGTATAGCACGTTAACATGTAAGTATAGCACGTTAATCTGTAAGTATAGCACGTTAATCTGTAAGTATAGCACATTAACCTGTAAGTATAGCACGTTAACCTAAAAGTATAGCACGTTAACCTGAAAGTATAGCACGTTAACCTTTAAGTATAGCACGTTAATCTGTAAGTATAGTACGTTAACCTCTAAGTATAGCACGTTAACCTGAAAGTATAACACGTTAACATGTAAGTATAGCACGTTAATCTGAAAGTATAGCACGTTATATTAAAAGTATAGCACGTTACACCGAAAATATAGCACGTTATATCGAAAATATAACACGTTAATCTGAAAGTATAGCACGCTATACTTACAGGTCAACGTACTATACTTATGATATATCGTGTTATACTTATAATTTAACGTGCTATACTTACAATTTAACGTGTTATACTTACATGTTAACGTGCTATACTTACGATATAACGTGTTATACTTACAATTTAACATGCTATACTTACAGGTTAACATGCTATACTTACGATATAACGTGTTATACTTATAATTTAACGTGCTATACTGTAAAACCCCGAAAATTTGAATATAGTGTGATAAATAATTATAAATATGTTATATAGTGAAAATAATGTATTTTGATATTTGAGTATGATAGAAATTGATTTGAGATCAATTCAATGTATATTTGTGAATATACGAGTGTAAATACACAAAACATGCACAAAGGCAAATAGTGAGAATCTGAGAATTTTGACCAGTTGAGAGTTTCTATATTTTGCACACTGATTCAGTTAGAATATGCTGATTTATTTAGAATCTGGAAAAGTGTATAAGATCAAAGTTGTAGGTCTCTTCAAGAGCTTTCCAACGAATCTTAGATCACCTCATTCCAAGATCATATGAGAAAGTTATAGCCTTTTTACCGAACCCCAGTCTGAGAATGACCCAGGAACCTGCGCAGTCGACCGCCGTGGTCGCTGCGGTCGACCGCGCAGCGAACCTGGTTCTGCAGGTTCTGTTTCGGGTCGGGTTTTGTTTATACCAAACCCGATTGCTACCCTAAGTATATATACTCGTTTTGAAGCTCTCAGAACCCTCTATTGAACCCTAATAGCCTCAGCCCCCTTCTCTCTCCTCTCAAAACCCTAGCTCGGTTTGTGGCATTTTTGGGCGTTTCGAAGGATTTTCGATGGAATTTCGCGAGATTCTTGGTGGATTCAGTGAGAGGAATCATTCTCCTACAGATCTAGGGCTTAGTTCTCATCAGAGGCGAGTAACATCTCGCCCAACTTCACCTCTTTTCGTTTTCATGCTTAAATTTGAGTTTTTCCGGTTTTATTGGGCCTAAATTCGTATTTTGTATAAGTAATAGATCTTTATGGTAACTTAAGTATTTCAGATTTGTTTAAAAACCCACCCACGAATTTGTCTTCATGAGATCTAGATCTGAAAATGGTTAAATAAGAATTAATCATGTTTTACTGCTTTAATGACATCTAAATCATGTTTCTTTTGTTGTCTTATTGGAAATCTAATTGTTAGATTTTAAATGATTAAAACTTGTAGTTCTCTATCCTATGACTTGGTATAAATGTTAGAGTTATGCTATAATGGAAATCGTTAAGTTTGTTTGGGTTTTGAAGCCGACAGAAACCCTAACTGGGCTTCTGTCAGCTTCGCGGTCGACCGCAATGGACGCGGCGGTCGACCGCCCTGAGTTAGTTTCAGCAGAATGTTTCTGCTATTTGAGCGGTACAGTTTTGGCCACTGTTGTTTTATTGTATATTTTCGGTGTGTTCGAGCGTTCGCCTCACTTATCTGGCACTAGTTACAATGTTAGTGATTTTATCTGTACATGTGAGTTGACTTTTGACACAAGTACCGATCCGCACACCGAGGCATGTGTGACATGAGTCTATGTGTATCTTTTGTGTATGTAATATATCATCGACACTTACAGTCTACATGTATTACTTTGAAGTCCTCGTGTTGGACTATAATCCATTGAAGTCGCACAGTTTTGGCCACTGTTGTTTTATTGTATATTTTCGGTGTGTTCGAGCGTTCGCCTCACTTATCTGGCACTAGTTACAATGTTAGTGATTTTATCTGTACATGTGAGTTGACTTTTGACACAAGTACCGATCCGCACACCGAGGCATGTGTGATATAAGTCTATGTGTATCTTTTGTGTATGTAATATATCATCGACACTTACAGTCTACATGTATTACTTTGAAGTCCTCGTGTTGGACTATAATCCATTGAAGTCCTCGTGTTGGGCTACAATTTATTTCAGTCCTCGTGTTGGACATTTACATATTAGACCACGTGTTGGACATTTACATATTAGACCACGCGCTGGACATTTGTTAAGCTATAAGTATGACACTCATCTAAATCAGGACATAACTTGATTACATGAGATTTGGACATGATAGCTACCTAGACTGGACACGACACTTATGTGATATTGACATTTGACACTTATATGGTTTTGACGTGACTTTTGATTAAGTATTGAGATGAGTTGTTTCTTTCAGTTTATTATTCATGTATTAGACTTTGGGTTTGGTGATTAGGGATTTACAATTTGAGATAAAAGGTATATACATGAGGGTTTCCTTGTTTGGATTATTTCGCTCGACGTACCTATGCTCGTGTTGTAATTTCCTAAATACTAAAACCCATTATTTGCTAGGAATAATGATTTTAACTATTATGTAATAACTGTACTTTCTGTATACAACAAGCCCTCTCCCTTGGGGTTGGTTGTGATGTTGCTCGCTAGCGCTTTGACGCTCGTTGTCCCTCCCATTTCAGGTAACGAGTCAGGTGCACGGAGAGTCGCAGGTTGATGGCGATGTACATTAGCATCCATCTTTCCTTCATAGTTTTATTTTATTTATGGAGCTCCACTGTAGACTTTGTTTAGATATTTGAGGACTTTATTCTAGATGTTGTAAAGGCTGTGTGCCTTATTTCCTTTACTCAGACTTGTTGTATTTGAGATTTGATAAGAACTCCAGTTTATTCATTTCAGATATTGACTTTGTATTTCTATATGTTGGATGATAAAATATTATTTTGATCCCTTTCATTTCATCAGTATCTCTTGTATTATCTTTTACTTGCTTTTGTACCTACACCTGTTGTTGACTCTACTAGAGAGATGTTAATTGTGATGGTGAAACATGTTATTGCACGGTGTGGTGCATGGCAGGTTTGACATTCTTGGTTTCACCGAGGACTGCAGCCTTGTGTGAACCCAGGGGCGTCACAGTTGGTATCAGAGCTCTAGTTCCAGTATCCTTAGGATCATCCTGTGTCGAGTCGTGGAGCTAGGATAGAGTTTCCTAGGATTCATGTATAGAGTCCGTAAGGATTTCCTAGTATGAGTGAGGACGATATATGCGTATATCTCAAAATTTGAGAATTTTTTTTATATAACAACTATTTTTGTATAAGTTTAAAGTATTTGTGCAAATACTATATGGTGGCGAATCATATTGCACCACCACCATCAGTAGCTAGAAAAGTCATTTCTCAAGAAAATGGGACAGCTAAGTTCCAGAAGGACGAGGAAGGGAGTACTAAGAGAGGGCACGCCGGAGACAAGGGCAAGAACAAGAGACCCTTGATTGGATCCCAACAGCATCAGCAGAGCCCTCATAAGAAGGGATCTCAACAGGATCAGAGAGCAAGTCAGCAGCACAAGTTCCGGGGATCTTGTTTTAACTGTCGCAAGGTCGGACACAAGGCATTAGAGTGCCGCAGTGCACCAACAAGAGCTCAGAAGGGAAATGGTCCAACTCAGCAGCAACGGAAGACTGAAGGGCAGGTTCTAGCAGTTCAGGAGGTTTCCCAGGGGCAGATTGTCCCATATTCTCCAGCACCAGTGACAGAGCAGTCTTTAGCCACCGGCAGAGTATATGCAGTAGTCCCGCATGATCATGGAGCTAATGGAGCAGTTTTGGAGGGTACGTTCTTTGTGAATCCCTTTTTCCACCCGTATTCTTTTCGATTCGGAATCGTCGCATTCCTTCATATCGCATGCATTTATGGCTAGACTCCAGCTTGTAGCTCAGCCTCTAGACACCCCTTTTATCTGTTTCCACCCCTTTAGGAGAGGTATCGCTTCTGGAGAGCGTTTGTAGGAGGTGTACCGTCAGTTTAGAGACTCCAGCTCGTAGCTCAGCCTCTAGACACCCCTTTATCTGTTTCCACCCCTTTAGGTGAGGTATCGCTTCTGGAGAGCGTTTGTAGGAGGTGTACCGTCAGTTTAGACGAGTCGGAGTTCATAATCGATTAGATAGTGTTTCATATGTCCGAGTTCGATGTCATCCTCGGTAAGGATTGGTTATCTTCCTACCATGTTAGTATTGACTGCTTTGCGAAGACAGTCAAGTTGCGAGCGTCCGACGGGTTCGAGATGATTGTAGCCGCCTCTCAGGGCAACCGACTTGTGGAGTCATTTCTGGCGTACATCGAGGAGGTGATGCGACGGGATCAGGGTGCTGAGTTATTGGAGACTAGAGTTGTCTCAGAGTATCAGGATGTCTTTCAGGACATACCTGGACTACCTCCGGTGAGAGAGGTGGAGTTCTGTATCGAGTTGCAGCCAGGCACAGCCCTGATATCCCGCGCACCCTATCGTATGGCACCAGCTGAGATGAGGGAGCTTCAGACCCAGTTGGATAAGTTATTAGCTCAGGGTTTTATTCGCCGGAGTCATTCTCCGTGGGGCGCGCCGGTCCTCTTCGTGAAGAAGAAGGACGATAGTATGAGATTATGCATAGATTATAAAGAGTTGAACAAGGTCACTATCCGGAATATGTACCCACTACCTTGGATTGATGACTTGCTTGACCAGTTGCAGGGTGCGCAGTATTTCTCGAAGTTTGATCTTTGTTATGGTTATCATAGTTGCGGGTTCGGGAGATGGATTTTCCCAAAACCATTTTTCCTAATTCGATGCGAATCTTTAGAGTTTCTAGTCAGGCCATTCGGGTTGACTAATGCACCCGTAGTATTCATGAATGTGATGAACCGGGTTTTTCCGTCCCTTCATGGGCTAGTTTGATATTCTCATATTTTCGAGATCGGAGGCAGAACACGAGTAGCATTGCAGACTCTTCAGGAGCATCAGTTATATGTCAAGTTCAGCAAATACGGGTTTTGGTTTTCAGAAGTTAGACTTCTCGACCACGTCAACAGCAGAGAGGGCATTGCAGTGAATCCAGCTAAGTTTACAGCAATTCTTGTTTTGGAATCGCCGAAGATGGTGACAGAGATTCGAAGCTTCTTGGGTTAGCCGGTTATTACAGGAAGTTCATCCTAGACTTTTTGAAGATTTCGACACCACTTACATGCCTTACGAAGAAGAGTATATAGTTCGTTTGGAGCATAGAGTACCAGGAGGCCTTGATACCTTAAAGGCTAAGTTGTCCACAGCGCCAGTTTTGATTATTCCGAATAATGATACCTTAAAGGCTAAGTTGTCCACAGCGCCAGTTTTGATTATTCCGAATAATGACGGGACATTTGTGGTCTACACAGATATATCATTGGCAGATTTAGGAGACGTTTCAATGCAAACTCAGAGAGTAGTAACATATGTCTCACGGTAATTTAGAGTGCATAAGTAGAACTATCCCACTCATGACTTGGAGTTAACAACAGTGATATTTGCACTGAAGTCATGGAGACATTACTTGTATGGAGTGCAAATTTAAGTTGTTCATCGACTACCAGAGTTTGAAGTATTTTTTTCTCCCAGAAGGAACTCAACCAGAGACAGCGACGGTGGATTGAGTTTATTGAGGACTATGAATTCTAAGATGTACAAGGACTTAAAGAGACACTTTTGGTGGAGTGATAGGCGTAGGAAGATTTCAGAGTATATAGCTAAGTATCTTACCTGTCAGTAAGTGAAGGTGGAACATTAGAGACCGGTAAGAACACTTCAATCTTTTCCCATTTCGAAATAGAAGTGGACGGACCTTTTTATGAACCTTATTGTAGGGTTGCCAAAGTCGAAGAAAGAAAATGATTCTGTTTGGGTGATAATGGATAGACTAATGAAGTCAGCACATTTCATTCCAGTAAGGACTACTTATACAGCCGAGGCATATATGAGGATATTTGTTTGGTAGATAGTTCGACTTCATAGAGTTCCAGGTACGATGGTATCGGATCGAGGTTCAGTGTTCATTCCGCATTTTTGAAAGGATTTCCAGGATTCATTTGGCAACAGATTTATCTTACAGTAGTGTATTCTACCCACAGACGGATGGTAAGATGGAGAGAGTAAATCAGATGTTGGAGGACATGTTGCGAGCTTGTGTCATTTACTTCCAAGGCAACTGGAAGGATCATATTCTACTGATAGAGTTCTCTTATAACAACAGTTATCAAGCGATAATTTGTGTGGCCCCGTATGAAGCATCGTACGTGAGGCCTTGCAGATCGCCTATATATTGGGTAGAGCAGGAGGATATTTTAATGCTTGGGCCAGAGCGTATGAGATAGATTACTGAGAAAGTAACATAAATCAGAGAACATGTTCTAACTGCTCAGAGTCAGCAAAAGAGCTATGCATATAAGAAATGAGGACATTTAGAGTTCCAGATTTGAAGAGTTAGTTATGCTAAAAGTATCGTCTATAAAAGACGTTCAGCGATTCGGAAGGCGGAGAAAGCTTGAACTGAGATATATTGGACCGTTCCGGATTTTGGAGCTTATTGGGGCTATTTCATATGAATTAGACTTTCCAGCATCGATGTCTAGTGTACATAAAGTGTTTCATGTTTCAATGTTCATGAAACAATTACATAATGAAGAGCAGCAGTGAGTGTTGAACGCATCGGAGATTTAGCTTCAGGATGATTTGACTACGATTGAAATCTCAGCTTATATACTTGCTAGAGAAGACAAGAAATTTAGAAACAGTATATTTTTTTCCCTTGGTGAAAATTCAGTGGAACCGGAAAGGAGCTGAGGAGGTTTCTTGGGAGCACGATGAGGACATGCGTCGCGACTACCCACTCCTGTTTGAACAGGTAAATTAACTTTTATGACATGTGTTTTATATTATGTTTACATCTTGGGTTATATTTACATTTAACACTAGAATGTGAATATTTCTACTTACTTATTAATCTTTTTGGAACACATGGTATATATATGGGGGGTTCCTTGTTTGGATTTTTCACCCGATGTACTAGTTCCACTAGATTAGGGTTCGAGCGGGAATATTACCATTTTAGATCGTTAGGTATAAATATTTCTATATGTTCATCTGGAAGTTCATATTGCGAGATGCGTATGATTTCCAAATTTCGAGGACGAAATTCTTTTAAGGGGGGGAAGAATTAAAACCCCGAAAATTTGAATATAGTGTGATAAATAATTATAAATATGTTATATAGTGAAAATAATGTATTTTGATATTTGAGTATGATAGGAATTGATTTGAGATCAATTCAATGCATAATTGTGAATATACGAGTGTAAATACACAAAACATGCACAAAGGCAAATAGTGATAATCTGAGAATTTTGACCAGTTGAGAAATTCTATGTTTTGCATACTGATTCAGTTAGAATCTGGAAAAGTGTATAAGACAAAAGTTGTAGGTCTCTTCAATAACTTTCCAACGAATCTTAAATCAACTCATTCCGAGATCGTATGAGAAAGTTACAACCTTTTTACCGAACCCCAGTCTGAGCATGGCCCAGAACTCTGAGCAGTCGACCGCCGTGGTCGCTGCGGTCGACCGCGCAGCGAACCTGGTTCTGCCAGTTCTGTTTCGGGTCGGGTTTTGTTTATACCAAACCCGATTGCTACCCTAAGTATATATACTCGTTTTGAAGCTCTCAGAACCATCTATTGAACCTTAATAGCCTCAGCCCCCTTCTCTCTCTCCTCTCAAAACCCTAGCTCGGTTTGTGGCATTTTTGGGCGTTTCGAAGGATTTTCGGTGGAATTTCGCGAGATTCTTGGTGGATTCAGCGAGAGGAATCATTCTCCTACAGATCTAGGGCTTGGTTCTCATCAGAGGCGAGTAACATCTCGCCCAACTTCACCTCTTTTCGTTTTCATGCTTAAATTTGAGTTTTTCCGGTTTTATTGGGCCTAAAATCGTATTTTTGGTACAAGTAATAAATCATTATGGTATATGATGCATAGCTCAAGTATTTCAGATGTTTAAAAACCCACCCACGAATTTGTCTTTATGAGATCTAGATCTGAAAATGGTTAAATAAGAATTAATCATGTTTTACTGCTTTAATGACATCTAAATCATGTTTCTTTTGTTGTCTTATTGGAAATCTAATTGTTAGATTTTAAATGATTAAAACTTGTAGTTCTCTATCCTATGACTTGGTATAAATGTTAGAGTTATGCTATAATGGAAATCGTTAAGTTTGTTTGGGTTTTGAAGCCGACAGAAACCCTAACTGGGCTTCTGTCAGCTTCGCGGTCGACCGCAATGGACGCGGCGGTCGACCGCCCTGAGTTAGTTTCAGCAGAATGTTTCTGCTATTTGAGCGGTCGACCGACATGACCTCTGCGGTCGACCGCCGCTCAGTTCTGAGCCCAGTGAGTTTCGGCTCAGTGAGCGGTCGACCGGAGGGGTCTCTGCGGTCGACCGCCGCACTGTTTGTGCATATATTCGTGTTGGTTGTGCATTTTATACGTCCGAGGGGTCGCCTCGATTATCTGACACTACATTGCAATGATAGTGACTTGTCTATTCATGTGAGTTGACACTTTTGACAACTTTGACACAAGTTTAGACCCGCACATCGAGACACGTGCGAGTATAGGATATGTATATCTTTCCACATATACCTTTGACAATTGCACCTCTTTACTTATAGTCCATGTGTTGGGCATATCTTACTGTTGATCCATGTGTTGGATACTTATCATTTCGGTCCATGTGTTGGACACGTATTTTATTCAGTCCATGTGTTGGACGTGCATTCACATTTCAGTCCTCGTGTTGGACTATAATCCATTGAAGTCCTCGTGTTGGGCTACAATTTATTTCAGTCCTCGTGTTGGACATTTACATATTAGACCACGTGTTGGACATTTACATATTAGACCACGCGCTGGACATTTGTTAAGCTATAAGTATGACACTCATCTAAATCAGGACATAACTTGATTACATGAGATTTGGACATGATAGCTACCTAGACTGGACACGACACTTATGTGATATTGACATTTGACACTTATATGGTTTTGACGTGACTTTTGATTAAGTATTGAGATGAGTTGTTTCTTTCAGTTTATTATTCACGTATTAGACTTTGGGTTTGGTGATTAGGGATTTACAATTTGAGATAAAAGGTATATACATGAGGGTTTCCTTGTTTGGATTATTTCGCTCGACGTACCTATGCTCGTGTTGTAATTTCCTAAATACTAAAACCCATTATTTGCTAGGAATAATGATTTTAACTATTATGTAATAACTGTACTTTCTATATACAACAAGCCCTCTCCCTTGGGGTTGGTTGTGATGTTGCTCGCTAGCGCTTTGACGCTCGTTGCCCCCCCCCCTTTCAGGTAACGAGCCAGTAGCCTCCCCCTTTCAGGTAACGAGCCAGGAGCCCGGAGAGTCGCAGGTTGAAGGCGACACGCTTTAGCGTTCAGCTGACTATTTTTAGATATGTTTTATTTTGGAGCTCCACTGTAGACTTTGTTTAGATGTTTGAGGACTTTATTCTAGATGTTGTAAAGGCTGTGTGCCGTATTTCCTTTACTCAGACTTATTGTATTTGAGATTTGATAAGAACTCCAGTTTATTCATTTCAGATATTGACTTTGTATTTCTATATGTTGGATGATGAAATATCATTTTGATCTCTTTCATTTCATCAGTACCTCTTGCATTATCTATTACTTGCTTTTGTACCTACACCTGTTGTTGACTCTACTAGAGATATGTTAATTGTGATGGTGAAACATGTTATTACACGGTGTGGTGCATGGCAGGTTTGACATTCTTGGTTTCACCGAGGACTGCAGCCTCGTGTGAACCCAGGGGCGTCACATATACTTACATGTTAACGTGCTATACTGACGATATAACACGCTATACTTACAATTTAACGTGCTATATTTACAGGTTAACATGCTATACTTACAGGTCAACGTGCTATACTTATATGTTAACGTGCTATACTTACGATATAACGTGTTATACTTATAATTTAACGTGCTATACTTACAATTTATATGAACAGTTAAAACCTGACCCGAAACCCAGACAAACCCGACACAGAAAAAACCCAGAAAACCCTCGATGAGTCGACTCATGTTCAGTCGTGAGTTGACTCATGACTCATGGGTCGACTCATAAGGTGATGAGTCGACTCAGCAGAGACTTTTGACAACAGGATTTGATATCATGAGTCGACTCATGACAGTCATGGGTCGACTCAACCTGTCATGGGTCGACTCAACCTGATGAGTCGACTCATGATGAGTTATGGGTCGACTCATGAGCTGAAAATTGGGTTCTTCGACTCTGTTGCTCGCCGACTCGTTCGACGCTACTCCTACGCTGGTTGACACTACCATTACTCATCAAAATGCACGGGGTTTTACAGTTAACGTGCTATACTTACAGGTCAACGTGCTATACTTACAGGTTAACATGTTATACTTACGTTAACATGCTATACTTATAATTAACGTGCTATACTTACAATTTAACAAGATATACTTACAGGTTAACATGCTATACTTATGATTTAACGTGTTATACTTACAATTTAACGTGCTATACTTACAATTTAACATGCTATACTTACAATTTAACGTGCTATACTTGCATGTTAACGTGCTATACTTATGATATAACGTGCTATACTTACAGATTAACGTGCTATACTTACAGATTAACGTGCTATACTTACATGTTAACGTGCTATACATACGATATAACGTGTTATACTTACGATATAACGTGTTATACTTACAATATAACGTGCTATACTTTCAGATTAACGTGCTATACTTACAGATTAACGTGCTATACTTAGTGGTTAATGTGCTATACTTACAGGTTAACATGCTATACTCTCAAGTTAGCGTGCTATACTTACAATATAACATGCTATACTTACAATATAACGTGTCATACTTACAATATGCAATTTTATGTTCTTTTCTTCCTTTTGTTGTGTTATGGTTATGTGTACCACGCTAATCTCTGTAAGAGAATATTGTGTTCTGTTTGAGGGAAAACTTTATGTAGCTGGTGCGCTGAACCATAGAACTTTACGTGCAATAAACCATCAATTTCAATGACTTAGAAGCATACAAAACTTTACATAACCAGTAATTTAACCACAGTGGATGATTGCACAAAATGACTTTACATAACCAATACCAACAACTGTCCACAAAATGAATTTACATAACCAATACCAACAACTGTCCCGTAGGTTTCATACAAATGACTTTACAAATCACTTTCCAAACATATATATGTACACAAAAAATGCTTGATATCACAATTGGCATCTAGCATCCGGGGAATTGGTCTTGAGGATCACGTTGATTTCCTGAAAGCAAAATATAAGCGGATCAAAAGAACAATAGGTTGAGTTTAAAAGCGGTTCAATGAACATTATACTTATAGAAAATATACCTTCAGTTAAAAGCAGATAAATGCGATTCAATGAACAAATGACTTTACATAACCAAATAGAGAGTTAGTGCCTATCCACTCACCATCATAACAACCTCATTTATGCCACACTCACTCTTTGTACGTTGGACAATTCTGGCAAATAACTTTTGATTGGACTAGAATATAACAATATAGGGAAGATGCTTTGAAAACTATGCCTTATTTTCAAATCCAACACCAACTTCTCATCCTAGAATGGAAATACTGATGGATAAGATAACTAACAGCAAGAGCGTAACAAAAACGATATACAATAGCACTAAAAGAATTGACTACCATTAAAATGTCCCTCCTATCATAAGACTGAGTAATCTTTATTACTATTGATCACAAGACCAGTAATTCGTAACATCACAGCAAGTTTTGCACAACCAAATATTAGCTCAGATATGAAAGAGGGTTTCTTCGTGTTTCTACATTTAGGAAGTTGCAATAATGTAACTTTGAATATATAGAATGGCTTCAAATGTAACAATTTTATTTCAACGGGAACAATTTAACAAATGATTTAAGCTCCAAGAAGAATATAATATCTAGATGCAAGCAATCTCAAATGATGCTGACATACATCCTTGTAAGGTATTAGAATACTAGCATAAAGATTCCTCAAATCCTAGAATCGATACTAAAAGTTTGGTTGAACTCCAAATGCTGCAATTATGTAGGGTTTATCCCCCACCAAACCCTCAAAGATTCAAACTATACTACACAAAAACCTAAATTTTCTACCTGAGCAATGCATCCGCCAAGTCCCATCCCCTCGAAGACCTGATGAAACGCCAGCGCCACCACCAGCGGCCTTACCGGCCTTCTCGATCCTCTCGTAGTTCTTGGGGCCCGAGCGGCGTCCTCGAAGGTGAAATGGGGAAGATGAGAGAGAGACACTGGGATTTATGGGGCCAATCAAAGGGGTATTTTAGGGTTTTGACATTCATTCTGTATAAATACAAGTAGTAAAAGTATTGTATTTTAGAATTGGGTTTAAAGACAAATACCAAAAATGAATTGGACTTAAGAATACAACTAATAATGAGTGAGTTTAAAAATAAAGATAGGTAAACAATAGGGCTTAAAGACAAAAAACCCCCCAAAAAAATACTTTTTAGCTTTTTTAATTTTTTTAATTAGATAAAAATAATAATACAACATAACTTAGCACATAATTTATAAAATATCTCTTTTATTACACAATAATTTATGTTGTATTATTATTTTCTATAATAATAAATATTTTAAATACATAAAATGTTAAAAGATAAGAATAATAAAATGAATATTTTTTTGGTGTAAAATTTGGTGTAAAATTTGGTGTAATGGGGTGGAGATGGAATAGTGATTTGATATAAAAACTACACCAACTTAGTGTAAAAACTACACCAATTTAAGTTTTGTGGTTGGAGATGCTCTTAGAGTTCATAAATACCACGAAAAACAAGCGTAGCTACGTAAGTGCAGAGTGAGTGAAGCTATAGGGTATTTAAGTGCTATTCAGCCCAAAACGTACCCGAAACCCAAAACCCGTTTAGCCTCGTCAGTTGTGTGAGCACCACCACTCATCTCCATCTGCGCACTGATCTCGTCCCGTTAAGCCAACATCCACACAGAAGAGAGAGGAGAGAGAGAGAGAGAGAGAGAGAGAGAGAGGCAATGGGAGCTTTGGGATTTTGCAGCAGCATCAGCAGGCCATGCCTCATAAAATCAATGGCCACCCAAAAGCCTGGAACTAGCAAGCTAGCCGCTACCAGAAAGGTAAGCATCCTGGTGAATTGTAGTAGTCTTTTTAAATTTTTTTTTTTGGTTCTTTATTATTTTCCTCTCAACTTTTCCCAACAGGTTAATTTTGGATATACTAGTTTTTTTAAAGAACCATGTTAATGTAGGTCCCTTTTAAGTTGCTTCCGGCAAAATTGGAGATCTTTTCATGTGGTTAGATGCAGCCCGCAAAAGAAATTGCTCCTCCCTTTGGTCCTTTTTTTTTGCAACGCTAATGAATAGCGAGTACAATCACCTCATCACCACTTCAATAGCATTATTACTTGTGATCAAATTAAACCATCGAAAATATTTGGGGCCTTTCGAGCCAATATAACATCCCATTTCGCAGCTATGATTAACACTTAACAGGGGTGAACCCTTCCAGAACGCCTGCAAGGCCGCATAGAAATCCTCACCCATCGAAATTTAATTCGAGCTGTTTAGCTCATTATCAGTGTAGCCAAGGAGGACAAGCATCTGGGATCATGATAAATTTGTTGACAATTTAAGTAAATCTGCGAGTTAACCCTGATTACCACTTCTAGCTGGCTTCTCTTTCTCTGTCTTCTTTGAAGGGTAAGATTAAGTGAGATGTCACATATGTAACCTTCGTTTTTGTAAGTTGGAGAATAAGAGTCACCTCTTGTCAGTATAAGTATACAAGGCAATATGAACACGCCCTGAAACTCCTTTTTTTACGGGCTCGCCATGTGCCTTAATATGACTATAGGCTACATCTTAATACGCATGCACATTTCTAGATCTAGTTTCTAGGCATATGATCAAGACATACCTTTGACTGTTTTACCAATTGCTAATAGTTGTTTTAGTGCTTGCACTAATCATTCTATAATGGATATTCTAATCCCTGTTTCTTACTAGATAATAAAATTTGCGTTTAGTGACTTTATGATGTTGTATCCGTCTACTTGAAGTTATTGAAGAGGAGAGGCTTGCATGCTTGCTTAGAGCTTTCGTTTTGTGATAGTAGACATAATAAGTTCAGGGTGCCCTCATCACCAGAATAGTTTCATTAGTTAGAGAGAGGGTGGGAGCCTACACTATTATGGAAAAAAAAACCTTACCTTTTTTTTTTTTGAGATAAAAGGAGTGGGCATCACACAGACCCCTAGCCTGTTTATTACTACCAATGCTTATTTACTTACTCGAAAAATAAAAATAAACATAGTAACAACGGATGTCGCCACTCAAATCGTTCAACAAATATGAGATAAAGCTATTTAATTGATTTCTATTTTATAAGTTGGTGGACAACATACTCGTCCTGTGTCCAACCCAACTCCTGCACAAATCGCTTCGTCCAGAGCATTTCGTCCTCAGCTACGTTGCTTCGGTTGCTACAATACCTCAGTCTTAATTGCAGGCAAAGCAGCACAGTTTTGCAACTTATACTGCCAAGACATAGCTCTACTAGCAGAAGTACATAAAAACCTAAATGTAGATTTTTCATCATCAAGGTAAACAACCATATATGCATCAAGGTATCCATCTAGAGGGGTTTCGAACCATGAAGACACAAAGTAGAAGTACTTTCGTAAATATTCAAAGATCCATTTCATGGTTTCATGGTGATTCTTGCTAGAGTTAGACATGGACTACATCAGGTCATGTGCACATCATGACATACATCAAGATTCCAACTGTTAAAGCATAGGGAAGAGACTGTTGGATAGCGACGTGTGGGAGGCTTAGGCGGTTTCAAAGCATACGGTTTCAAGCATGTGGGGACCACACGAGTAGAATTCTCGTGATAGTTGCAGACGTGGTTTCTTAGCGTGTGGGGTCCACCCGAAGACAATGTGTATAAAGGAGCAAATGTTTTTCCCTAGGGTTCGGTGCAAGGAGCTTTTTTGTGAACTTAGTGGCTGTGGGAAAAATTGCGGCTACAGGTGCAGAGGTGTGCGGCTTTGGAAAAAAATCGCGTGAGCAGGGGAGTTTTGACAGCGACGTGCAGAGCCTTTTGTGCAGCTATTCTTTGGGTTTTTTGCAGCTGTTCTTTGTTTGTGCATCCCCTTTTTGAGAGAGATTTTGTGTGAGGGATTTGAGAGTTTATGTGAGGGTTTAGATTGAGTGATTGTAAACTCTAGTTGTATCTCTCCCTCTAATAGTAGATCTTCCCCCTCCTTGCCTCGTGAACGTAGGCTATTTGCCGAACCACGTAAAAGTTATGTTCTTGTCGTGATTTGTAATAGTTTGTAGGATCCCTCGATAAGTTAGTCCTAGAACTAATGAGAGGAAGAGCCGATATCTCACTTTGTTGAGATATTCGCTTCAGATTCTTGTTTCTCACTTTGTTGAGATATTCGCTTCAGATTCTTGTTTCCTTGGTGAGACGAGAATTCTTACGATCTAATCTCTTGTTGTGCACCTTATTCGCTTCAGATTCTTGTTTCCTTGGTGAGACGAGAATTCTTACGATCTAATCTCTTGTTGTGCACCTTACGCACCGGAGGTGCTGCCGAAATTATCGCTGCGCACAACAAGTGGTATCAGAGCTCCAGGTTAGATTTGGGGCTTGTTCGAAGGATTCACTGAAGGATTCCTATTTGAAGAATTAGATCGATAACATGGGAGAAAAACGCACATCGGGATCGTCTCTTTCGAAGGCGATACAGAGTTGAGCATCACTAACACGAAGATTGATGTTCCGAAGTTCGACGGTAAGATTAATTTTGGATTGTGAAGGTGTCAGGTGATGGACGCCTTGGATGCATAAAATTTAGAGGAGACTCTTGAGTTACAAGAGAAACCCGCTGATATGGAGGACAATGTTTGGAAAAAGATGAATAGTAGGGATTGTGGAGTTATTCGGTCATGCTTAACGCCGGATCTTATTTATGACGTAATGAACGAGACGTCGGCAAAGAGAATGTGGGAAACACTCAATGAGATATGACGTAATGAACGAGACGTCGGCAAAGAGAATGTGGGAAACACTCAATGAGAAGTATCTGACGAAGAGCATTGAGAATCGGCTTCACTTGAAGAAGAGGTTTTACCAATTCAAGATGAAGAGGGGAGTTTCCATTCGGGAGCATGTTAACAACTTCACGAAGCTAATTTCGGATATGACCAATGTAGATATTATGGTTGAGGATGAAGACAAGACGATGCTACTATTATGTTCGTTGCCGGAGGATGATTTTGATACGTTTGTTCTCACTATGATAAATGGAAGAACTACGGTTAGCTACAAGGAGGTGACCTCAGCTTTAGTGAATTATGAATTAAGGAAGAGTGATGGCGAACCCTTCGAGAAGGCATCGGGAGATGTATTAGTAGTTCGAGGCCGTGGTCCAAACCGTCGTCCAGGTGATCGCTCAAGATCGAAGTCAAGAGGTGGCCATAGAAATATTGGTAGGAATCAATGTCACTTTTGCAAAGAAGAAGGACATTGGAAGAACGACTGCCCAAAGTTGAAAGATAAAGCTGGGAAGAATAAAGGAAAAGCTGTACAAGCTTCGGAAGTGAATGTTGTCAAGGCTAGTGACGACAATTCAGATACGGATTCTTCAGGCTATTCTTGCTCTGCATTACCGTCAGTTTGTTATGCTGATTCTACGGAGTGGATGATGGATTCTGGTGCTACATACCATATTTACCCTAGGAGGGATTGGTTCTCCTGCTTTGAGGAGTTGGAAAGAGGCGTGCTCATGGGTAATGATCACGTATGCCCTATTGGTGATATTGGTACAGTATAGATCCGGATGTGTGACAGGGTAACTCGGGAGCTGAAGAAAGTAAGATTCGTTCATCAATTAACGAAGAATATCATTTTGCTTGGAACTTTGGAGGCAACTGGCTATAAGGTGATCTTGGAGAATGCGACTCTGAAGGTCACAAAGGGGTCCATGGTGGTGATGCGAGGTGTCAGGAAAAACAATATTTACTACTTAAAAAGCAAGACAGTAACAGGGGTATGGCAGCTTCGATTACCACAGAGGAAGATACTACCAGCTTATGGCATATGAGATTTGAACATACTGGTGATAAGTCCCTGTAGGTATTGGCGAATCAGGGGCTATTAAAGGGTACAAAGACCTGCAAAATGGAGCTGTGTGAACATTGCATACTTGGGAAGAAGACAAAAGTAAATTTTGGCACCGCTATTCACAATATCCAAGGTATATTGGACTACATTCACACAGATGTTTGAGGCTCTTCCAAGCACACATTACTTGGTGGGGCTAACTATTTTATCACTTTCATTAATGACTATTCCAGAAGAAATTTGGTATATCCGATGAAGCATAAACATCAGGTCCTGGATATTTTTGTGGAGTGGAAGAAGAAAGTGGAGCTGCAGACAGGTAGAAAGGTGAATACTCTACGTTCTGATAACGGTGGAGAGTATAAGAGTGATCCGTTTCTGCAGCTTTATCGGGATCACGGTATTAGGTGATACTTCACAGTTAGAGAGACACCGCAACAGAACGGGGTGGCAGAGAGATTAAACCGTACCTTGCTAGAGAAGGTGCGATGTATGATGACGCAGAGTGGATTGTCTAGATCTTTTTGGGCCGAAGCGTTGGTTTATGCAAGCCATCTCGTGAATAGGTTGCCGTGCACTGCGATACAGGAGAAGACTCTGTTGGAGCGTTGGTCTAGTTCGGTAGCTAGTGACTATGAGTCGTTTCGGATATTTGGGTGTCCAGCTTATTACCATGTCAATGATGGTAAATTAAATCCGAGGGCGAGAAAAGCAGTCTTTGTGGGATTTAGAGATGGAGTTAAAGGCTTTAAGTTATGGGATCCACAAGACAAAAAGATAGTTATTAGCAGGAATAGATAGTTATTAGCAGGAATGTCACATTTGACAAGGCATACATGATGAAGCCTTAAGTTCCTCAGCAGGTGGAGGAAGACCAGATTCAGGAGATATCGTAGCAGGTGGAGGATGATGTGACTCCACTCACTTCAGAGAGCATTGTATCCATCGAGGCTCCTACAGATGTGACACTGGGAGGAGATGAGATGACAGTCAGGCATTTAGAGGATACAGTGGATGTTGGGACTCAGGAACAGGATCATGTTCAGGAGTCCATTGCAGCTAATAGACCAAGAAGAAACATTCGTCGACCAGCTAGATATGATGATGTTATGATTGCATATGCTTTATCAGCAGAAGTCGTTGATGACTTGGTTCCTTTTACATTCAAGGAAGCAGAGTCAAGCTCTGATTCGAATAGGTGGAGGAAAGCCATGGAGGAAGAGATACTGTCTCTTCATAAGAACGACACTTGAAAACTTGCAAAGCTACCGAAGGGTAAGAAGGCTATTGGATGCAAGTGGGTGTATGCAAAGAAAGAGAGATCTTCTAAGTGGGTGTATGCAAAGAAAGAGAGATCTTCTATTGGGGAAATTAGATTCAAAGCCAGATTGGTTGCCAAGGGATATGCACAGCTAGAGGGCGTTGATTACAACGAGGTATTTTCACCTGTTGTGAAGCATTCGTCGATTCGTATTTTATTGGCATTGGTGGAACAGCTGGATTTGGATTTGGTCCAGATGGATGTGAAAACAGTCTTTCTACATGGAGATTTAGAAGAAGAGATCTACATGACACAATCTATGGGGTTCAAAGCTACAGGAAAGGAAGAATTGGTATGCAAGCTGAAGAAGTCTCTTTACGGATTGAAGCAATCGCCGCGATAATGGTACAAGAGATTCGACGGCTTTATGATTGGCCGAGGGTACACGAGGAGTCCATATGACCCGTGTGTTTACATGCACAAGCTACAAAATGGTGAGTATATCTATTTGCTATTATATGTTGATGATATGCTTATAGCTTCTAGGAATACTTCAGCTATTAGAAAGTTGAAAAAAGAGCTGTCATCCGAATTTGAGATGAAGGATCATGGAGAAGCAAAGAAGATATTGGGTATGGAGATCGAGAGAGACAGGGTGAAGGGGAGGTTGAAATTGACACAGAGGAATTACTTGTAGAAGATGTTGAAGAAATTCAGTTATGATGGCAATACCAAGGCGGTGAGTACTCCATTAGCTCCCCACTTTAAGCTATCAGCTAAGATGTCACCTGTTTCAGTTGAGGACCGTGAATACATATCCAAAGTTTCATATGCCAATGCTGTGGATAGCTTGATATATGCGATGGTGTGTACAAGGTCAGATTTATCACAGGCCGTGAGCATGGTATCTAGGTACATGCACGACCCCGGGAAGGGTCATTGGGAGGCCGTGAAGTGGATTCTACGGTATATCAAAGGTACCATGGATGTTGGTTTGGTATTTCAGAAGAATGAGAAGAATGAGCAGGATTGTATTGGTTACGTGGATTCCGATTATGCAGGGGATATGGACAAGCGTCGGTCTACTAGCGGATATGTGTTTACACTAGCAGGAGCATTGGTATGTTGGAGATGCACACTTCAGTCTACAGTGACTCTCTCCACTACGGAGGCAGAGTATATGGCGTTGACTGAAGCTGTGAAAGAGGCTTTGTGGTTACAGGGATTATTGGAGAACTTGGGGATTGCACAGGAGACCCTTCGGGTATATTATGATAGCATGTCAGCTATCTATTTGGCGAAGAACCAGGTTTATCATGCGCGCACGAAGCACATCGATGTCAGATTTTACTTTGTTCGTGACGTTTTGGATGATGGAGACATCAGGTTGGAGAAGATCCACACGAAAGATAACCCTGCGGATATGTTGACCAAAGTTGTTTCAGGAGTGAAGTTTGGTCATTGTTTGGAGCTTTTGAACATTCTTCGGTGTTGAGGTATTTAGAGGCCATTTGGGTGAACTACGTAAGGCTTGATTCTTTGGGCAAGAGAATACGTAGGCAGTCTTTACGATGCAGCCGGGTTGGATTTTGACGGGGGTGAGACCGATTTGGTGAGTAGACACTATTGTTTTGGGTGAGTGTTCGCACTCCCGTTTGGATCTCGACTTGTTGTGGAAGGAGTCCGTTGTCGTGAATTATTTCACGGTATACTGGACACAACAAGTGGGACATTTGGATGCTTTGATGTCGGCTCAGTTTTGAGAAAACTTCACCGAGGTGGAGAATTGTTGGATAGCGACGTGTGGGAGGCTAAGGCGGTTTCAAAGCATACAGTTTCAAGCATGTGGGGACCACACGAGTAGAATTCTCGTGATAGTTGCAGACGCGGTTTCTTAGCGTGTGGGGTCCACCCGAAGACAATGTGTATAAAGGAGCAAATGTTTTTCCCTAGGGTTCGGTGCAAGGAGCTTTTTTGTGAACTTAGTGGCTGCGAGAAAAATTGCGGCTACAGGTGCAGAGGTGTGCGGCTTCGGAGAAAAATCGCGTGAGTAGGGGAGTTTTGACAGCGGCGTGCAGAGCCTTTTGTGTGGCTATTCTTTGGATTTTTTGCAGCTGTTCTTTGTTTGTGCATCCCCTTTTTAAGAGAGATTTTGTGTGAGGGATCTGAGAGTTTATGTGAGGGTTTAGATTGAGTGATTGTAAACCCTAGTTGTATCTCTCCCTCTAATAGTAGATCTCCCCCCTCCTTGCCCCGTGGACGTAGGCTATTTGCCGAACCACGTAAAAGTTATGTTCTTGCCGTGATTTATAATAGCTTGTAGGATCCCTCGATAAGTCAGTCCTAGAACTGCTGAGAGGAAGAGCCGATATCTCACTTTGTTGAGATATTCGCTTCAGATTCTTGTTTCCTTGGTGAGACGAGAATTCTTACGATCTAATATCTTGTTGTGCACCTTGCGCACCGGAGGTGCTGCCGAAATTTCCGCTGCGCACAACAGAGACTTCATGCTTTCTTTCAACAATATTTCTTGCTCAGATTGAAGTGACTAGCAAGAGGTTTACTAACAGGTTTCACATTCTTAATATTGAACTTTCTCGAATACCTTCTCAATTATCTCTCTTGTGAGAGCTACAACTTCTTTTTGATTTTCTATCTTGAGAAATGAGCGTGCTCAAGATTTGCTTGGCCTAACACGTCTTTCATCTTACACAACTTGGACAAATCTTCTTTCAATTTTCTGATTTTGCTGTCATCTTGTCCTGCATGATCATATTATGAACATACAAAAGATGAAAAAAGAATTTACCTTTAGGGAAATTGCATTTCTAGAATCAATGTAATCTTAATTGATTGACTTGGTGCATGAAGTTTGAGAGAATTTATTTAGGGTCAGTTTGGTATTGCTGGAGCTTATAATAACTTGTTTATATAAGTAGCTTATAGAAGAAACTTATATAAGTTATTGAAAATAGTCATTTGGCAATCATATATCAAAAGCTACTTCTAAAAATAGTTAAAGTGTTTTGGTAAACTTGTGCTTAAAGATCATTGTCAAAAGATAAAGTTTATATATAGTATATAAACTAAAAAAAACAGAAGCTGCTTTTAAAAGCATCTTGAGATGACTTCAAAAAGCACCTCTTCAAGAGCAGAAGTCATTTCAGTAAGGATGCAGAAGAAAATTTCACCAAAACACTATTATTGACCGTTTCTCAAAAAATAAGCAGAAGCACTCAAAAAGAAGCAATACTAAACTGGTCCTTAGTGGTTGAAACCTCCTTTCCAGATGCACAAGAAATAAAAAGGTGTTGCGTAACTATTAATTGACATTGGGAATTAAGTCGGTGCATTGATTTGACTAGATGGTCAAAATGAAGGCTGCAAGCTCAAAGGCAAATACTATCCCTATATAAAAGCCCATTGAGTGTGAGTTTGGGGGGAAACAGAAATAAAAACAGGGAACAATGTTCTCAAAAGTGAAATTATGAGATTTCTGGTAGGATGTAGATAAAGAGCAAAAAATCCAGCCTTTGTTCAGTGATTTCCAGGAATTTTGTTCAGATTTTCCTTGGACATACCCAGTGTATCTTTAAGGAGATGCTTCTATTGTCATTTTTCTCCACTGTTGTAAGACAAAGTAAAGGGCACCAATTTCGGCTGTTATAATTGGGATTTCCCCCATGGGTTTGCTCTCTGCACTGGAGGCTTTTTTCCATCTTGTGTCTAGCTGTCTTTCTTTTACTCTTCTTTTATCTTTCAAGCTATTTTATTTTATTTCTATTTATCACTCAAGGCGGTGGAATGGTTCAGTTTTAAATCGCAACAGATGTTAGTCAAGATGGAAGACTAGATGTGTGTTTTCACATGTTCTTGCAAAGTGGAGAGTCATATTTCTTAGAGGTTCAAATTCTACATCTGTGGTTTAATAAATAAAATTGTTGTCCTCGAATCAGATGAGAAATTTATTTGTTTACGTAAGTGTTCAACTTATAAGATTTTCCAGTTGTCAGAAAAGGAAAAAAACAGTTATACCTCATCCCTAACTAAAAGCATCTAAAGTGACTAGGAGTTTTTTTTTGGGTATTGATCCTTTTTCTCTGTGAATCAATTAAATTTTCTTCACTTGGGTAGTTATCTGGATGTTTTGTGCAATATATATATCGTGTGCACTCATTGAATTGAGTAGAATGCCAATAGAATGAACTGAAGCAGGGCCAACTGATTGACGTTAATTCACTGACTTTCTAGTTAGTGGAGCTAACTGTAATTATGTCCTGGATAATTACTTTCCAGTGATTATGCTGTACAAAACTTAGTGAGAACTGTCTTCGAACTAGAAAATTATTTTCTGTGGGCACAATCAAAGAAAACAGGCGAGAAGAAACACGCACACAAACAAGCTATATGTATCTTTTGTGTCTATGTCAATGCACCCTCTTTCTTCCCTGTTGGTGAAAATGGAACATTGTGATGCCAATTCAAATGTGCTGCTTTAATTGTATTGAGAAATGGTCATATTGACAGTTTGTCTGTTAACTTGGTTGTTTTATAAAGAATTGATACCTTTTCGTGGAAGGGAAAATAACTTAACTTTTTTACCATTTCAGATTCCTGTCACTCATGTTTCATTTATAACCGTTATAAAAAAAATCTGCTCCAAATTACCCTTTGAGTTGCCTGTGTGTGGCATGAGCTAGTTCTATACAAAATCTCACGTCCACTCTCGTTCTTTAGATTAATTTTAAGAAGAAGGTTACATCTTCACGTTCGAGTTTCTTAAAGACGATGAACATGCACGGTATGTTAGCATATTTGCTCAATGCTCATTACCCATCTTAACCTTACTTATCCTTTACATCATGAGAGTTATCTACCTTAACCTTATTTTCCTTTGTATCATGACAATTAAATCATTGGAAAATGTGAGATAAAGCTATTCTGTTGAAAGTTAAATTAGTGTACATGTCTGATTGAATCAGCTTTTATCTAAATTTATTTTATGACCGCAAAAGTTTTTTGCTAGAGGATGAATGTTCTTTCACTAATGGTCCATTAATTTAGTCTCTTATTTGTATAGCCTTTATGTATGAGGGTGAAATGAGTTATTTAAATGAATATGAGGGCATACAGTTGACTTGCTACCAAGGTTTTAAATATCGGTTGTCGGGGATTTATCGGACGGTCAAAATCTATATCGGATAGCGGATATTGGGGATATATTGGGGATAAGTAGTATATATCGGAGTGACATTACTGGACGGTGATATATATAATATAATGTTCTAAAATACAGTAAAATGCAATCTAACCATACTTAATGAAATATAAACATACCAAAATGTAAATAATTAAGTTTAGGATCAATAACCAATGGTGGAAACTCGTGTTGGGTCGGGTCGGGTTTAAAGTGCATTGAATAGGTGTCTATTGCCCGAAATCTAAACTCAAATCAAAGGCCGATAATTCCGATTTTTGGGCCGACAATATCGACTGATAACTCAACTTTATCGCCACATTATCGGTGATAAACATCCAAAAATGACAACTAATTTAGTATCAAACTTATCATAGCGGAAGGCCTCCAAAACATTACTTGCCACTCATGGAATTATGTATGTTTAGCGTGTGAACTGCTGAGAACAGCTCCTATAGTTGTTTTTCTTTTGCTCTTCAGATATTTGACTGCTTCGGAGAGTAATGAAACCAGAACCTAAAAGAAATATCTAAATCTGTAATTCAAAGTGATTGGCTGATATTCCTCCTAAGAGTCCAAAGTTGAACAAGGTCCATTATCAATGAAGAAAGGAACAGTAAGAGCACTCCTAATTCTAGTATGCGGCTAAAGTATATAGAGGTAGCTTGTGCGCTCAGTGATGCTATATAAGTTGAACTTTGCTGGTTTGTGCATATTAAAAGTTCATAATGAAGTTCTGCAAGCCAAATCATGGTTCTGGTCTATTGCTCTAGTTCACATACATGTTAAAAATAATAAATCTTGAACAGATACCTGTTTAGTTTCTCCTGAAACAATTCTCTTTTTATCACTGAAGTCCTTCCTATGACTATTACATCATGGCTGTCATATGACTATTTTGTCTAGTTACCCTAATAATTTTCTCATCAAATTAACCAGTAAGCAACAGTTTCTTTCTTAACATTTACAGTTTACCATACACGACCATAATAAAAAAAATTCTGCAAGTTTATGTTTCATGAATCTACACCTTGTTTTGTCAGAACGTTGAAATTGTATTATTTTTATCCGCATTCTTAACATCAAACATTTACAGTAAGTTTAACAACATTTTAAATACACAGGGATCAGTAGTCTTCCCAGTGGGAGAGCCAGGGCCACAAGCATCAAACAATGGAGCATCACCCCCCGTCAAACTCCTCTCAAACGTGGAGAAGCTGAGGCTCCTAACAAAAGCCGAGAAGGCTGGACTTCTGTCTGCTGCTGAGAAATTCGGCCTCTCTTTATCCACAGTAGAGCGATTAGGTCTCCTCTCAAAGGCAGAAGAGCTCGGCGTTTTATCAGCAGCCACTGATCCTGGAACCCCCGGAGCTCTCCTGAGCCTAAGTCTTGTGTTTCTAGTCCTGGGACCTGCTTGTGTTTATGTTGTGCCTGAAGAAAATGCTTTGGAGATAGCTTTGCAGGCTGTCGTTGCTTCGGTTTGTGTTTTTGGGGGATCAGCTGCATTTGCTGCTTCCAATTTCGTGTCAAACTTGCAGAGATCAAGTTGAGCTTTGCAACAGGAGACTGACGGTTGCATGTTTTGTTAGTACTGGTTTGTACTAATGAGTATTACTATGTCTTCTTTCCATTCACTTCTGTTCCTTGTAAAAAAAGCTATAATTATTTTAAACAAGATGTCGTTCGTTCCATTTTTAGAGCTTCAGATATTCCATGTGTTGGTTGTGGCTTGAATACTGATCAGAAGCTCTGTTTGATGCTGGGCAAATTTTTCTTAGACGCAGGCATTTGTCTGGCGACGTCTTTGAATCGAGTTCTAAAAGAATCAGAGAGTTATCACTTCTTTTCTGGTCTCTCGGATACGTATGGACATTTGAAATACAGAATTCAGTTAAATTTGAAACTGTTTGGAAATCTAATATAGCAGAATGAGACCTCACTGTGTCGAATGCGGCAGAATTAGAAATCTTCGTGGTTTCTTTGTTTATCAACATTTGTTCGTGCCCCCCCCCCCCCCCCCCCCCCACCCCTTACAGTGAAAAATAAGAACTAAAACAGAGATCCACAAACATGATCCTCAAAAGGGAAAAGGGTCTAAAAACAAAGAACAAATACAGCTAACCTGTTACAGGCCATCAATCCAATTTTTGAACATACAAGGAAATGGCATTGTGATATATGATAGCAAGTACAGGGAATTTAATAAACTCAACTATCCTGTCAAGGGTTCTTCTTTGGTCTAGATAGCAGCTTCTACTCCTTTCCAACCAAATTATATAATACTAAAGCTGCATCTGCAAATATAGTCTTCTTCACCAACTTGTTATAAGCAGTGAAGGATCCAACAATTTATAATAGTGGCGTCACAATGGATATATGAACGATATTACTAATTTTTCTCTTACATTAAATATAACTGGAAGTTTAATGAGATAATATAATTACAATTGACCAGTCGCTGCGTAATAGCCTCATTTTCAAAATACTACTAAATACATCCTTTTCGAAATAAGTTATAAATTGTGGTTCATCCACTTTGTTACCTCTCTCTTCTTTTTTTCCGCCTTCTTAACATGCGGTATCTTGGAATTGGGCTTTTTAAATTAATTGGTCATCTGCATACATGATCACTTGGACTTGGGCTATTAAGAGTTAATGGTTCACTCATTGTTTTAAATGGTGTCATTTTGTAATCAAATCATAAATTGAAGTATGTTTTCTTTTTGCAATTTCATTTTTTTCATGCATGGTGTCAGTTTGCAATTAAGAGGGCGGTGTCACTTTACGCCACTCTCTCACGTGCACCTCAGCCCCTGGTCTTAAGCACCACCCTCTAGTGACTAGTAAACCAATCCATCACACTAACCCAATCACTCTTAAATATAGAGGAATTGAGAGAAGTTGATATTATTCTCATTATGATAGGGTAGTATGTACAAGCACAAGGGTATGTGGTTTAATATCTCAAGAATGTGGGACTAAATTAAGTGGTCTGTGCAAAGAATAATATATACTAATATACTATGTATAAAACATAGGAGTAAAACAGATGGGCCGGGATGGTTTTCATCAAATCTTTGAGCATAGCGCGCCAGTCTCAGGATATTAAGCCCTTGTTAAATCTGACGATCCTGCACCGCCTCGGGTTATTGCCTGTTGTAGGCGTATAAAACTGCCTATAGGTCCCTTAACACAGCTCGACAACGCCGATTCGACGAACCGACCATCGGGCGACGTATGCAAACACGATTGTTAGTTCACAACGCCGAAGCCAAGCGATACGCGACGAAGCAGATTAACGAGGCTACGAAGCTAATGAACCGCACGCAAACAACGGAATAAACCCACTCGCGTGCGGAATCAAGCTAACGGGTTGAAGAGTCAACGAGTCATCTAACCAAAGGCGGACTCGGACGAATCACGATCGAATCAAGATCAGTTTCGGACTCGAACTCAGAAGTGGATTTACTGCCAAATTAGGAATCGGATTTACTGCCAAATCAGGTCAACAAATCAGAGTCTAAATCAACCACACAACCGAATCACGGACAGACCCGAAAGACGGAAAACGACGGAACCCA
>NC_033800.1:117699038-117757326 GCF_001876935.1 Asparagus officinalis
CCAACCCGCCAAGTATGGAGACCGAAGCAGCCTCCAACAAAAGTTCAACCACCGGCGAATCAACCCAAGTCGCCGGTAATTCCAATAGCTTCTCCGGGAGATCATGCAGAATCGTCCCGAAGGAAGAAATCAGTTTTGGAGCGCCTCGGTCCAATTCCCGACGAGAGAGGCAAAGCTCCAGTTCAAGAGAGTTTGGGCCCAATGAAGAAGCCCAGAACGACTCAACACGCTGGGGGTCGCCGTCACCTCCAACGTGATAAAGAAATCAGGGCAACTATGCGCACCAATTTGCGCATTGAAGTCCAAGAGCCCGTTGAGAATTCACGCCCAAAAAGGCATGTTTCGAGGCGCGTAACTTTTGAAAGCCCGAAGAAGGTAGTTCGCTCTCAGAAGGAAACGTTATCGTCTGATGATGATTACGTTATACCTGAGAAATCGTGCCAACACACGATAGGTTGCTCCGACTTTCAAACGGACGAGCTGTACTATCGTGCTGAGGGTACGAGCAAAGCTAGAAAGAGAAGTCCTCGCAGGCTAGAAACTCAGTGCCCTTGTTCAAAGCTCATTCGGGCGGTACTGTCTGAGTGCAACTGCATTAAGGCAGTCACCGAGAGAGTTTCGGTGTTCGAAAGGCTTAGTACCAAAGCGCCAAAACCAAGGCATAGGCGTTTTCGGCAAAGAAGAACGGTGGTTGAAGATGGAGAATTTCCGAGGGTCACTACCAATATGACCAGCAAAAGGGCATCGACAAGGGATAATCCCGAGTCAATTCCGGAAGTACCCTGGTATCTAACTCGTCTGCAGTCTGGAGCCATTACACGAGGAACTTATGGTAGGGTTCGGACAAGATTACCGTCAGAAGATGAAGAATCGGATTCCTGCTCTGCTGTCGCATCAGACAATACGGTGTCCAGCGAAGGACAACCCCGCGAGTCATTCATGATAAGCGCGGAGCAAGTGGCTAAGATGCTTGAAGACGCCTTCGAGTCATTTATGATAAGCGCGGAAGAAATGGCCAAGATGCTTGAAGACGCTTTGGCTAAACAGAAAGAAAGTTTCAAGTTTGAGATGCAGATGGCCATGCAGACTATGAGAGAGATGCATGAGCAACAAATCCAGGCGTTCAGGAACCAACAAGGTGAACCAAGTCACCGTAACCAGGTTGTTCAGGAAGAGGAGCACACGGATAGGGATGGAGCTCACAATGCCAATAACCCTCCCGTCAATGCAAGGGGTGGTAATGAGGATGCCAACGAGGATACAAGTGAAGACTTGAAGATCAAAGATCTCGAGAGCAAAATCAACACATTGATCTCCGCTCAAGAGACGAAGAAAACAGGCATTCCCTGTCCATACCCAAGAGAGTGGGAATCGATCCCCTATCCGGCGAAGTTCAGTTTAATCAACTTCACGCCGTTCGATGGGAAGGGTTCCCCCACTCAGCATTTGATTTATTTCAAATCGCACTTGGGTATTATCTCCGGCAATGAGCCTCTGATGGTGCGGTCATTCGTCGGCACTCTTCGCGGAGCCGCCTTCGATTGGTATCGCCGCCTCAAGTCAGGTAGCGTGAACAGCTGGGACGATATGGAGACCATGTTCCTCACCAATTTCTTCGACGACGACACTGAGATATCTATCGGATCATTGCTCGATGAGAAGCAGAAAGACGGGGAGTTAGTCGACACCTTCGTCAAAAGGTTCCGGAACAAGACGATGAACTGTCGGGACCCGATCACCGAGGAATTTATTCTCCAGACTTGCCACAACAACCTCGTGTTGGACGTGTTGGAGGCAATGGGAACAACACCGTCTAACACTTGGAAAGACTTGAAGGTGCGCGGTGAACAAGCCGAACGCTTCCTCCGAAGGAAGAAGGCCGAGAGGAACCGACCGACGGTTAATCCGCTGAACTCAAACTTCGCCTCTCGTGGTAAGGGCAAGGCACTTGCAGCTGCTGATGGTGCTAACCAGACGTCGCAAAAGCAACTCCGAAAACAGCAAAAGGTTTCGGGTCCGAGACTCCAAAGAGAGTATTCTTTCAAGGACGAAGACGTTCCAGCCATCTTCAAATCCCTCTTTGGAAGCAACAAGATCAAGCTACTACCTATCACAAATCAGGAGGAAGCTGACAACACTACGGACCCAAAGTACTGTGCATACCACAGGAGGGTCGTTCATCCCACCAAGGATTGCTTTGCTCTCAAGAATAGCATTCAGACATTGGTTGAAGCCGGCGTTATATCGCTCAATTAAGTCGAGACTCCAAAGAGTATACGAGTATAAACTATTTCTCAATCCTCTAACAGGTGCAAGAGGTTAAACTGCTTCCTTACATCCTCCAACAAGTGCATGAGGTTAAACTGCTTCCTTACATACTCCAACAGGTATATGAGTCTAAACTGTTTCCTTTCTTTCACGGGAAGTTCCTGGAGAATACCATGCTTGATATTCTTAAGGATAACCCGAACACCCAACTGAGTCTTAGGGATAAGCCGGTCACCACAGCAAGATGATGAATAAGAAACTCCCATTCAAATTCTCACCGCGTCTGTGCACTCAACACTCTCCCCCTCTCGATTCCCCCAATGAACGAGAGGTCCAAAAATCGAGCGATCAAACCTTCCTACAGTTAGGATCGTCTCAAATCTCTCGATTGGTCAAACCTTCCTACAGTTAGGACCACAACCAAAATCCCCTCTCGATTCCTCCAATAAACGAGAGGTCCACTTTCAAATCAAGTGATCAAACCTTCTTACAGTTAGGGTCACCTCAAACTCCCATTTGGCCAAACCTTCCTACAGTTAGGGTCAAAACCATAATTCACTCTCGATAAACGAGAAATTCACCTTTAGTTCGGTAATCAAACATTCTGACAGTTAGGATCATCCGAAGTTTTCGATTCTCGGAGTGAAGGTCCCACTCCTAGTTTCATCATTCCGGATTCTGGGGGTGGAGATCCCACATCGAGTCTCCTTTCCAGCTGAAGATAGAATATAAAATTCTTCTTCTTCAGTGTCGGGAGATAGAATATAAAATTCTTCCTCTCCCATTTCGGGTTCGTCTTCACCCCAAAAGAAGACCGGGAAATAGAATATAAAAATTTTCCTTTCCCGTACTGATCTTTTCCAAAATTTATCAATCTAGGATTCATCCTAGGAAGTTTATCCCGAATCCTAAGCAGGGATAAGTCTGCGCCTAACACGCGCTGCCGGTTTAGTCTTTTTCCGTAGAAAAAGACACCAGAGTTCAATTCTGGGGTATTCTATCCTGAAACCTAAGCAAGGATAAGTCTGCGCTTAACCCGCGCTGCCGGTTAGTTCTTAACCGTCAAAAAGAACACCCGTTCACATATTCAACATTGTGGCAGATTGTTATTAATAACACCAAAATCCATGCCTTACACGCATGGGGAATTTCATCCTGAATTCTAAGAAAGGATATGCCGACGCCTAGCACGCGTTGCCGGTTTAGTCTTTCTCCGTGGAAAAAGACACCAGAGTTCGATTCTGGGGTATTTTATCCCGAAGCGTCGCCGGGTAGTCTATTCCCGTGAGAAAGACGAAGTCTACGTATTCGAAGTCGTAGCATCAAGTCTAAGGGAGTTCATTCCTTTAGCACAACGTCACATGCGGAACGGACTTAAGACAATCCGCATGTAAGCCCGATTCAAACGGTAGTCGGTAAGAGCATGTCAAATCTGTTGAGGGCTGAGGATTTGCCAAAAATCCTAAGTCAACGTCTGATACACGTTGCTGTTTAGTCTATTCCCGTGAGAAAGACGAAGTCTACGTATTCAATATCGTAGCACTAAGAGCGTTAACTCTTTTAGAACAACATCACATGCGGAACGGATTTAGATAATCCGCATGCTAGCCCCACTCAAACGGTGGTCGGTAAAGGCTCATCAAACCCGTTGATGGCTGAGGGTTTGCCAAAAATCCTACAAATACGAGAGTCACTGACGCATCAGCTTCATTAGTTGGTCTCGTGACTTGAGCATCCAACGACATTCGAAACCCTAGGGTCAACGCCGGACAACGCGTAACCCTAGGTCAACGCCAGTCAACGCGTTGCAATCAAACAGTCAACGTACGACGTTCAAAACCCTAAGGTTAACGCTGGACAACGCGTAACCCTAGGTCAACGCCAGTCAACGCGTTGAAATCAAACAGTCAACGTACGACGTTCAAAACCCTAAGGTTAACGCCGGACAACGCGTAACCCTAGGTCAACGCCAGTCAACGCGTTGCGATCAAAAAGTCAACGTACGACGTTCAAAACCCTAGGGTTAACGCCGGTCAACGCGTAACCCTAGGTCAACACCAGTCAACGCGTTGCGACCAAACAGTCAACGTACGATATTCGAAACCCTAGGGTCAATGCCGGTCAACGTGTAACCCTAGGTCAACGCCGATCAATGCGTTGCAATGAAAGAATCAATACTCCGAAAAGTATACGAGTATAAACTGCTTCTTAATACTCCAATAAGGTATAAGAGTATAAACTATTCCCTATATTTTTGGTTGAGAAGTTCCTGGAGAATATTTTTCCTAAAAATATTCTTAAGGATAACTCAACAATACCACGCCGGACAACGCGTCGCAAATGAGAACTCAACGCCAACATGTTGAACCAACAAGCACGAGCTAAAAATCAGAAAATCAGGAATCGACTTCAAATTCGAAATTCCGACAACGGTCAGACAATAAATGCAGCACCGAAACTCTTTCAGACATTCGACAAAGCACCGAATAGCCTGGAAGATTGAAGGAATCAAGAACAGAAGCCATTCCAAGGTCCCGTTACACCGACTGAAGGTTGGGACAATCATATCCAAAGTATTCCAGACTCTTCTATAAAAGAACGAGACTGAAATACTTTGGAGGGGGTATCTGTAGGCATATAAAATTGCTTATAGGTCCCTTAGCACAGCTCAGCACAAACCGACGAACCAACGAGGCGACGAGATCGACGAATCGCACGCAAGCAACGGAATACATCCATTCGCGTGCGGGATCAAGCCAAGTGTTCGAAGAGTCAACGAGTCATCCAACCAAAGGCATACTCGGACGAATGACGATCGAATCAAGATCGGTTTCGGACTCCAACTCAGAAGCGGATTTACTGCCTAATCGGGATCCGGATTTACTGCCAAATCAGGTCAACGAATCAAGTGTGTCGGCCACTTGTGCGCGGGCACAGTGAAGGTGGCCTATAAATAGGAGAGGTGGTTCATTTGTTCAAAGGTTGGATTTTTTGGAGGCGAAGCCCTGCTGGATTGAAGACTCAGATCTAAAAAAGATTCAAGCTTTAGGACTTCGAGGACTTGCTCATCCAGATCTGGTGCTCGGCGATCGTCAACGCTAAATAATGCAAGAGTTCGAGAGGACCGGATCTCAGATCTACGCAGGCATACTCCGGATCAAAGCTTGGTCTTTGATCCCGAGATTTGGGCGATTGTTTCCTTGGTGAACCAATCCCCCCGGCTATTATTTCCTTCGTGAAATAATACCCGTCGTACTGCGTAGATCCGACCGGATCTAGATCGCGCGGTGGTCCACGGATAAACCCCGGTGCAGGCGAAGAACCCACAAAGCGAGCGACCGCAAAACAGGAGCTCGTGATTTGTTCGACACAAAAGGAGAAAGTTGTAATCTTTGTTTATTTTTCTTTGATTTTCATTATAATCGGATCTTATAAAAAGACCGGATCTTTTGTAACTCAAAAAGCTGTTATTTAAGATGACAATGGAATCAATTACAAAGAAAGACACGATTTTTCCCGCGAACACCTGTATTTATATTTGTGCTAAAATCTTCACGGTGAATGAATAAAGCTACTTTCATTGACAAAAGAAATTTCACAAAATAACCACGAGCTCTAAGGTTCTGTTGCTAAACTCCCGTGAACTCTATCCTTTTGAAATCATTCCCCACATTAATCAATGGACGGAAACCTCTCCTCACCTTTGTCTCAGAAAACACCCCTCAATTTGAGGGTGTTGTAGATAAACCCCTTTAACTTTGCAAATAAGACTTCTGCCTTAACTTTTATCGTTTGACGCCCCCCCACAAAAAAAAAAAAAAACTAGCAATGTTAAATCTAACATAATACGTGCAAACAAGTGGTTTAAAATGACCATACTAACCATAAAGAAATTAAGAATTTATTCTATTGTCCTTTTTAAATTTTATTTATGTTGGAAATTGAGGTTAAATCTGGAATTAAACAGACGAATTTAGATATGCTGTTATTTTAAATTTTTTCAATTAACTGCTGTGCGTTTGTGAAACGCTGTGTTTAAAGCAATATTTGGCCTACTCCGGTGCAAGGATTCCAAGGCCAAACTGCTTCCAACAATAGTAGTACAGTACTCTGGTGTGCACCAACCCAGTACTGTCAAGATCTCCTCGATCTATAAGACATTTCGGTCACAGTACTCTGGTGTGCACCAACCCAGTACTGTCAAGATCTCCTCGATCTATAAGACATTTCGGTCAAGGCAAAAGATCTCCTCGATCTCAGAACTGTCAAGATCTCCTCGATCTATAAGACATTTCGGTCAAGGCAAAAGATCTCCTCGATCTCAGAACCTTTCGGTTCAAAACCTTTCGATTTTAGGGTTCCTGCGGGCACAGTTTCTACAGCAGCAACACAATAACAGTAACAACAATGTCGATCCAACGTTCGTTTTCCAAGCTCGCGTGTGTATACCGACGTTCGTATTCTATACCGACGTTCGTATTCCATGCTCGCGAGAGTTTCCAGCAACCACCAAGAGCTGCCCAAGGGCGTTATTTATAGGCCTCTAAGGCCAGCTCAAGAGTCACTAGTAATTAATGTGACTGTTAAAATTCTCAATGATAATTAAGATTGTAACATCAATGCATTAAATTACTCTTAATACAGTAACTGCTGCATGTAGTAACTCCTGAATACGAGGCAATCAACGGACGCGTTGCTACGAAACGCGAGGGTCACGTCTCATCAAATCAGACGAACCTCGTTTGACAAACGAACGTCGTCAAACAGGCTAACCTCGTATGACAGACGAATCTCGTCGAACGAGCGAACATCGTCAAACAAGAGAATATTGTATGACAGACGAACCTCGTCGAACGAGCGAACCTCGTTGAACGAGCGAACCTCGTCGAACGAGCGAACCTCGTCAAACAGGCGAACCTCGTATGACAGACGAACTCCGTCGAACAAGAGAACCTCGTATGACAGACGAAACTCGTCGAACGAATGAACATCGTCAAGCAGGCAAACCTCGTATGACAGATGAGCCTCGTCAAATGAATGAGCCTTGTCAAACTATGAGAACGCTAGGGTCACACCCTCGTACGAATACGTAGCTCATCCGCATGCTGCGAAGCAGCCTGCGATGCGACATCTGTGGCGCCACCTCGTCCCGATGCCTCCGTGCGAAGTGCAAAGTGCACCTAACAAAGCGCCACTTAGCGCCATAGCCCGATTATCCCTGATCCCCGGCCTATTGGCCCACGGCCTACGACCTACGACCCACGACCCACGACCCACGACCCACTAGAACTTATGAGGGATTAATTCAAATAAAACACTTCTTGACTTGCCATTAGCAAGTCTCGAACAAGGGACATTTTGAATCACCAAAACATTAACTTTCCACTAGGCTACTAAGAATTTATAAAAAGTACTTGTAGTTAATATATATAGTTTGAAAACTCATTTTGAAAAGCAGTTTTTACCAAAAAAAAAAAAAATCCAACAATCGCCCACAAGTTTTTAAACTAGTGTCGTGTTATGGTGTCGTCGTTTCAATCGTTGTGCATAAGGAAGATGTCGCAAGGACTTGAATCTCCCTTAGACCACTGAATAAAAGATAGATGTATAATGTCGTTGAGACTTGAACCAGCACATATCTAAAATCCAGCGATCACACACGATCAAACTCATCTGTGGTAGTTTTCACTTTGAACCATACTTGTCTTTGCCTTTGTAAATTTATGGCCCTATGCTTGTCCTGGTTTCTACTAGGGCTCTAGATATCTTTCCACAAGACACCATAGGAGACGGTCAAATCTCCACCCAGGCTGTAAAACTCCGTAAATTTGAATATTTTATGATAAATAATGATAAATATGTTATATAGTGAAAATAATATATTTTCATGTTTGAGTATGATAAGAATTGATTTGAAATCAATTTAATGTATATTTGTAAAAATATGAGTGCAAATGCACAAAACATGCACAAAGGCCAAAAGAGTAAAAATATGGGAATAATGACCAGTTGAGAGTTTCTATATTTTACACACCGATGAAGTCAGAATCTGAAAATATGTAAAAGACCAAAGTTGTAGGTCTCTTCAATAGATTTCCAACAAATCTTAGATCACATCATACTGAGATCGGATGAGAATGTTACAGCCAAAATACCGAAGATTCTTTTCCTAGTCAGACTAGGTTTCCTGGTTCGGGTCAAACATGTTTGTTTCAGGTTTGCCTCTATAAATACCTATGTTTTTCATAAAAATTCTTTTCTTTTATCATATCTATGAATCCTAGCATCCACCCTCTCCCCTCAAAAACCCTAGATATTGAGTATGGAGAGCTTTGTGAAGCAAAACACCGACATGAGGGCGAGATCATCGACGTGTGGCGAGGGAGAACATGTTGTTTATGCTCGGGGATTGCTTGCTTTGTTTTAAAGGTTTGCACATGATATTAAGGCAAGATCACTTACATACAAACCCATTCTCATAGTTAAATAACTAGTTTAGAAGTTTAAATTGTGTTTACATGCTTAGATCTTAATCTAATGTGAAAAAGAATAGATTTTTGTTGTTAGATATTAAACAAATGTTAGATCTACATGTTTTTCTTACTTTTTATAATAGAAACATGATCATTTGGGTTCTTTAAAATTTCATTTTTTAACTTGTTAATCATGTTCTAATCATGTTTAAACCCTAATTTGATAATTAATTGAGTTTACATGTAGATTAAAGATGAGAAAACCCTAGGTTTGTGATTCCTAAGTGTTAAAAATACGATTTAATGAATGTATATCTTTACTAAGTTATTTGGCACTCATGCTTTTGTTTAATATGTTAAAAGTTCATGCGTTAGATTGAAGAATTTGGTTAATTAGGTTGAAAAACCCTAATTAGATTAACACAAGAGTTTGATTTATGATTTGGTTAATTAGGTTGAAAAACCCTAATTAGATTAACACAAGAGTTTGATTTATGTTTGAGATAATTTCAGTAAGTGAAACACAAGAGTTTGATTTATGTTTGAGATAATTTCAGTAAGTGATTATCAAAGTTTAAGTATTGTTATATATTTCAATATGTTTCAGTATGTTTTAAACATGATTGAAGTTTTAAATATGATTTCTTGTGCAAATAATCATGCTTGTTACGTTCTGCAGAAAAACTGCTGCACATATATAACGTTTAACTAAAAATTAGAGATATCATTCAAGATTATGATATTGGTCCTATATGTTTTAGGCTTAGAGTATTTATTTTGAGTGTTGTTTTTATTCATAAAGTTGGAATTGGTATTTAGGGATCTACAATTTGAGACATATGGTATATATATGTGGGTTTTCTTGTTTGGATTATTTCGCTCGACGTACTACGTTTCGTCTTGTAGGTGTCTAAATATTAAACTCCACTAGATACGAGAAAAATGATATAGGTAAACTATGCTTAATAGATAGAGCCTTCACTTCATCTAGCAGCCCTTTCCCTAGGGGCGAATGGAGGTGATCTTGCTGTAACGCTCTGATGCTCTTGTTGTTGTTCTTTTTATTTAAATTATATCTTTTAAGTAGATTAGAGTTTCGGAGAGCCGTAGGATGACGGAGTTCTAGCATAGTCGACGTCGCACAGTTTTAGCAGTTGAAGCTCCACTATATTGTTATGTTCATTATTGGAACTTTAGAGTTGTATTCATTTTGTAGAGGTTGAGTGCCTTAGTGATATTTCATTTGACTCATTGTGTTGAGATGTATTTTAGACTCAGAGATATTTTCATTCTATTTTAGTTGGGCTCATTTGTTAATATACTTCTTCTGTGCATATCTGATTTTGTACTACTTCTATTATTTTCCTGTTTGTACATTCACCTATTTGTTGTTTCCACTAGAGAGATAGTGACTGTGATGGTGAAACATATCGTAGCATGGTGTTTGGTGCTTGGCAGGTTTGATAATCCCGGTTTTACCTTGGACTGCAGCCTTGTGTGATTCCTAGGGCATCACAATTTGTATCAGAGCTCTAGTTCCAGCATCCTTAGGATCATTCCTATGTCAAATTGTGGAGCTAGGATAGAGTTTCCTAGGATTCATGTATAGATTCCGCTAGAAATTCCTAGAATGAGTGAGGACGATATGTGCGTATATCTTAAAATTTCAAAATATGCGATCTCACTTACTGTGATCATAAGCTCTCCTCTCGATATTATAAATATTAGGACGAGGATACGGTCGAGATAAAACTCGTACCCGGAGAGCTGAGTAAGCAGAGCCCGAGCCGTAGCAGGCTCCACAGTATCTGATCGACTTTATGACACCGTTTGTAGTAAGATTTTGTAGCACTCTGATACGAGTCATCGTGCGAGCACCCTTTGGTCGCGGAATTACCAAAAGGTGGGTTGAGAAGAGGATGACCAAAACACAAGAACAATTCAGTATAAGGCGAAGGAAAATACCTTCTCTAGATTATGAAGAACAAAAGATTACAATCTCTCCCTCACAATCTCACTAGAATCGAGAACAACCTCTCAACTCTCTCTTTAAACCCTAATACAATTATTAGAATTTCTCTTGATCACTTCTCTCTGAGATCTGATTGTTTAGAACCCTAAAACAATCATATTTATAGATGTGCAAACGTGGATGTCAATCTTGTAAATAAACAAGCCCAAAAGAATCAGGAATCCCTGTCAAAACAGAATCCAAAACGAAACAGGAAACCCAGAAATCGCGATCCGGTCGACCGCCAGGCTTGGTCCGGTCGACCGGCCAGAGAGTTTTCTCAAACCCTGCATCGTGCAGGTTTTCCGGTCGACCGGCATGTGTGCTGCGGTCGACCGGCCAGAGATCTGCCAGTTTACCCTGTTCTTTTGCGTTTTCGCTCCTGTTGACTTCTTTCGCCATCTTCTTTGGCTCCATCCATGCTCCTATTCCTAAGATATGAGAATCTCCTATCCTCAAGCTCCCATGAGGATCGCTAAGCTCCTAAAGAGAAGATATACCCATATCATGGGTCCCCCCTTTAGGAACTTGAAGTCCCGTTCAAGTTAGAACTGAAACTCAGGGAACTCACGAGCCCCTCCTCCTTCTCTGAACCACCTGGCCTTGCTAGGAATCTGATCTCGACGTCCGATCGAAAACAACTCATTCACCCCGCGTCTCGTCGTAGTCATCTTTTGCTCCAAGTTGCAATCCTTCATCGATGGCTTTTCTGGAAGTCTAATGCACAGCGAGACAAACTTCTTGCTTGCATTCACTAGTCTCTTCGCTCGCATCACCGTCCCCAAGCTTGTCTCCTTCGGAAGAGATGCCGAACGAAATATGAACTTTACACCATCCTTAGTGAATGTGTACTTCTGAGCCCGCCTCTCGTAGATCGCATATCTATCCCATAAGTACGGATTACCCAGTATAATCTGACAAACATCCAATGGAACGACGTCGCACGTGATCTCGTCAATATACGACTCGTGGAGTGCAAATCTGACAGTGCACTGATCAACTACACTTAGCTTCTCCTCCTTCTGAATCCACCCCAATGGATAGAGCTTCGGATGCTTGACCGTCTTCAGACCCAGCTTCTGAACCAAGGTTTTGGATATCAAATTCTTCTCGCTACCCAGATCGACTATGGCATCAACCAAACTGGTCTTCACTTGCAACTTAAGAACAAAGAGCTGCTCTCTCGGGTCGTCATCCTCTTTCGTGGCCTGTTTCCCCGTCATAAGATTGAGACTGCTATTAGGCTCTGTCATCCCCGGGACTTCTTTCGGACCTTGAGCTATCATGTATGCCTTTTTCTCCTCCTTCTTCTTCAACCCTCTTGGTTTGAGATGAGGATACTTCTCCCAGCACCGATCAGCTTCGTGTCCTGTCTTCTCGCAGTGACTACAAATCAGCCCTGTTTTCCCTGGATCACCCTTCTTCTTCTCCTCCTTAAACTGAGAACCACTAGACTCGCCTCTAACTTGCTTTGCATCCCCCTTTGCTTCGTTGCTCTTCTTTTGCTTGCCCTCAATGGCAATGGCCTTCACGCTCGCATCTGCAATAGTCTCGACCGTGAATAACCTCATCTCCTTTCGGATGTAATCGCTCAATCCCGCCATATACTTCATAAACACGGAATATTCCTCTATCGCAATGTTAAGAACCATTGCCTGCTGTTGGAACTCCGTAGTGTATTCTTGAACGATTTGATTGACCCTTTGGCGCAAGCCATACCACTTGTACCAACGCTCCTCAAGGAATCCCACTGGATAGAACTGTTTCCTAAGTAGCTCCTTGAACTTGTTCCACAACACCGCCTTCTTCTCCTGCTTGCAATAGGATTTCCACCACGTCAACGCATGTCCTGAAAGCTTCAAAGTCGCGAACACAATCTTCTCTTTTGACGAATAGCCATAAAGAGTAAAATACGTCTCCATCCGCTCGATCCAGTCATCAAGCCTCTCGACGTCAACACTCCCATCATAAATAGGAATCTCCACTCTGAAATCAATCTTCAGATTCTGGTAAGAATTCTTACCCCCTTGATGCGGTGCAGCCTTGACGGTCTCGTCCTCCTCGTCGGAGCCTGAAAGCTCGCTCTCTCCACCGGACTCTATAGGTTTCTTCTTAGACCTAGAAGAAGATTCCCCCTTTTCGTTCCCTCCTTGGATGAGACCGACGAGTTTTGTGAGCGTCGACCCTATCGTCTCGATCTGCTTCTCTAATGCATCAATCCTCGCTGAATTATCTCCTTCAGCCATCTTCTCCTTCCTTAAATCCTAGACTCCTTCCAATGAAATAAGGATCTCGCCAAGCTTCTTGTATGAGGAACGAGTAAGGACCATACCCAGGATGCCCCTTCACCGGATCTAGTGCTCTGATACCAACTTGATACGAGTCGCCGTGCGAACACCCTTTGGTCGTGGAATTACCAAAAGGTAGGTTGAGAAGAGGATGACCAAAACACAAGAACAATTCAGTATAAGGCGAAGGAAAATACCTTCTCTAGATTTTGAAGAACAAAAGATTACAATCTCTCCCTCACAATCTCACTAGAATCAAGAACAACCTCTCAATCTTCTCTAAACCCTAATCTCCCTTGATTAGAATCTCTCTTGATCACTTCTCTCTGAGATCTGATTGTTTAGAACCCTAAAACAATCCTATTTATAGATGTGCAAACGTGGATGTCAATCTTGTAAATAAACAAGCCCAAAAGAATCAGGAATCCCTGTCAAAACAGAATCCAAAACGAAACAGGAAACCCAGAAATCGCGATCCGGTCGACCGCCAGACTTGGTCCGGTCGACCGGCCAGAGAGTTTTCTCAAACCCTGCAGCGTGCAGGTTTTCCGGTCGACCGGCATGTGTGCTGCGGTCGACCGGCCAGAGATCTGCCAGTTTACCCTGTTCTTTTGCGTTTTCGCTCCTGTTGACTTCTTTCGCCGTCTTCTTTGGCTCCATCCATGCTCCTATTCCCAAGATATGAGAATCTCCTATCCTCAAGCTCCCATGAGGATCACTAAGCTCCTGAAGAGAAGATACACCCGTATCACACTCGAGGAGCGAGAAACGTATCCGTTTTCACCAACAATATCACTTTCTGGAGTTCTACCACCAATTGTACCAGTCATACCTAATAAAGAGGAAAGAACCGCATAGCACGAGGCTTGGCTCTGAAAGAATAGGAAGGATATCAGATACTGAGAACACCATATTGCAGGGCACACTAGATTCATGTACAACTTATAAAATAAAGGAATATGTGAAAATTTTTTAACGTCGACTCAATACCAAATCAGAGGTTAAAAATATTCAGCATATATGACATCACTGGAGAATAACAGCAAAGGATAGCTACGATTTTCGATTTTTGTCGGGACAACATATATTACTTATTTAAGAAAATTTTGTTGACAACATATATTACTTATTTAGGAAAATTTTGTTTACTTCTTCGACAAGTAGTTAGAGCTAGTTCGATTAAAACAGTGAAATATGCTTATAGTTAATTATAAAATCAAGACCAGCATGATGGCAATAACAAGGGCAAGAGGCCTATTATGGGATCTAGAGGACCCCAGCAGTGGGGTAAGAATTTTTACCATCATCAATAAAGACATTATAAGAAGATAGCACAACATGATTTAATAGCGCCACAACAGCGCATGATTCGGGACACATGATACAATTCTAACAAGATCAGATATAGATCGAAGAATTATCGTAGTACACCAGCAGGAGACCAACATGACAGAGGTCAAGGTCAATAGTCTTAGGGCCGCGGTTACGGCCAGCATCGGAGGATAGATGTACTACCACTTATTCTGAGGATTTAGGGGCCAATAGGCCAGAATTATGCTATTCAGAGTATTCATCAGGGTCAGATAGACCCATACGTTCCACCACCGATAGCGCAACAGTCGCTAGCCACCGACAGGGTTTATGTAGTCATACCATATGAGCATAATGTGAGCAGAGTTTTCGTAGTAAATTCTTATCCAGCTCGAATCTTGTTTGATTCAGGAACTTCGTATTCTTTCATATTTCATGCCTTCATGTATAGGTTTCAGTTAGTTACACATTCCTTAGATGTTCTGTTATCAGATTCTACTCCTCTAGGGGAGGTGTTCCTATTAGAGAGTATATGTAGGAGATGTATCATCAGTATATATGAGTTCGAGTTCATCTTTGACCTGATCGTTTTGTGGATGTCGGATTTCGACGTCATTGTTGGTATGAAATGGTTATAATACTACAATATTAGTATCTACTGTTTTGCTAAAATAGTATGCTTGTGAGCATTCGTTAGGATTGTATAGATAGTATCAACCTCATAGGGTAACCAGAATGCGGAGCCATTTCTGACATACGTTGAGAATATGATGATACAGGATTGGGGTATAGTTTTGAGCGAGTCCGGAGTCGTCTCAGAGTATCAGGATGTCTTTCAGGACATACCTATGTTTTCTCCAGTGAGAGAGGTTGTTTCCATACATTGAGTTGTAGCAGGCACCGTACTAATATTTCGAGCACCCTATCATATCATATTATACCCGCTGAGATGAGGGAGCTACAGACTCAGCTAGATAAGTTATTAACTCAGGGTTTTATTATCAGGAGTTATTTTCATGGGAGTACCGGTCCTCTTCGTAGGGAAGAAGGACTATAGCATGCATTATATATAGATTATCGTGAGTTGAGCAAGTCACTATCCGGATCAGGTATCCACTATCGAGAATTTATGACTTGCTCGACCAGCTGCGGGGAGCGCAGTATTTCTCGAAGATTGATCTTCATTCTAGTTATTTCCAGTTGCGAGTGCGGTAAATGAATATTCCTAAAACCATCTTTTCTGACTCGATATGGGTCTTTTGAGTTCTTGTCGTGCCATTTGGGCTGACCAATGCACCCGCGGTATTCATGGATTTGATGAACCGGGTTTTCCGTCCATGTTAGGACCAGTTCGTAGTCGTTTTATTGACAATATCCTTATCTTTTCGAGATCGGAGGTAGAACACGAGCAACATCCTCTATTGGCATTACGGGCATAGCGGACAGTCGAGATTAGAGGCATTAGTGATACGCTGAGTTCAGCAAATATGAGTTTTGGCTATAAGAGATCAGATTTTTAGGCCACATCATCAGCAAGGGGGCATTACAGTGGATCCAACCATTGTTGAGGTTGTACTCGATTTGGAGCTACTAAGAACTATTACATAGATTCGTAGTATTGGTAGGGTATAACAGAAAGTTCATTCAGAACTTTTTGAAGATTATGATACAACTTACACACCTTACGAAGAAGGATGTATAGTTTGCTTTGGGCACGGGGTGCCAGGAAGCCTTTGAGACTATTAAGGCTAGATGGACTACAATAACAATTTTGACTTTTCTGAGCAGTGATACAACATTTGTCATTTACGTGGACACGTCATTAGCAGGACTAGGAGGTGTTTTGATGCAGACCCGGAGGGTATAGCCTATATTTCGTGACAGTTGAGATGCATCATACCAGATATACAGTGTATCCAAGTACAATAAAAATGCACAAAGATGTGAAGAGGTACTTCTGGAGGAGTTTCCAGAATTTGTTAGGTAGCTAGTGTGATATTCTAGTGTTATCCATCCATAGACGGATGGACAAACGGAGAGAGTAAACCAAGTGTCGGAAAACATGTAGCAAACATGTATTATAGATTTACAGGTTAGCTGGGAGGATCATATCCCATTGATTGAGTTTTCTTTCTTATTGAAAATACCGCAGATGAGTTCAGTGACTCGGTAGACGGAGAAAGTTTATCGTAACGTATATTGGTCCGTTCATGAGAGTTGAACATTTTGGAGCTGTTTCATATTAGATAGATCTTCTAGCATCAATGTCGAGTATACATGATATTTTCCATGTTTTGATAATTAAGAAGCATTTGCATGACAAAGAGCAGTAGAGGGTGATTGATGCACCAAAATTCGAGTTTCAGATAGGTTTAACTAACGTGGAGATCACAGGTTGTATTCTTACTAGAGAAGAAGAGAGACTTAGAAAGGAAGTAATACCTTAAGTTAAAGTTCAATAGAGATAGAAAAGAGATTATGAGGCTTCTTGGGAGCATGAGGAGGATATGCCTCGCGACTACCCGTAACTGTTCGAGTGGGTAAATTGTTTTGGTTATAGCTTATTGATGTTTATATTTGTTTTGATTTTTTTTCTATATGGTCATATTTATAGTTAACGCTAGAATAGGGGTATTAACACTTAGCTCGTAATCATTCGGAATACATGATATATATATGGGGGGGTTCCTTGTTTGGATTTTTTGTCCGACGAACTAGTTCCGTTTAATTAGAGGTTAAGTGAGAGTATTCGTATTTTAGATTGTTAAGCATAAATATTGCTAGTGATTTATATCTAGGGATTAATGGTACGAGATATATACAGGAGGGTTTCCTTATCTGGATTATCCCCCTCTTATTGCTTTTCTCATATCATTAATTCCTAAGATACGATTGCGGAATTTCGGGGACAAAATTCTTTTAAGGAGGGAAGAATGTAAAACCCTGTAAATTTGAATATTTTATGATAAATAATGATAAATATGTTATATAGTGAAAAATAACATATTTTCATATTTGAGTATGATAAGAATTTATTTGAGATCAATTCAATATATATTTGTGAAAATATGAGTGCAAATGCACAAAACATGCACAAAGGCCAAAAGAATGAAGATCTGAGAATAATGACCAGTTGAGAGTTTCTATATTTTACACACTGATTTAGTCAGAATTTGGAAAAGTATAAAGACCAAAGTTGTAGGTATGTTCAATATCTTTCCAACAAATATTAGCCCACCTCATTCCGAAGTCAGATGAGAAAGTTATAGTTAAATTACCAAATATTATTTTCCTAGTCAGACTAGGTTTCCTGGTTCAGGTCAAACATGTTTGTTTCGGGTTTGTCTCTATAAATACCTGTGTTTTTCATGAAAATTCTTTTCTTTTATCATATCTATGAACCCTATTAGTCACCCTCTCCCCTCAAAAACCCTAGATCTTTTTCTTATGAGTTTGGAGAGCTTTGTGAAGCAAAACACCGACACGAGGGCGAGATCATCAACGTGTGGCGAGGGAGAACGGGTTGTTTATGCTTGGGGATTGCTTGCTTTATTTCATAGGCTTGCACATGATATTAATGTAAGATCACTTACATCCAAACTCATCCCCATAGTTAAATAACTAGTTTATAAGTTTAAATTTCGTTTACATGCTTAGATCTTAATCTAATGTGAAAAAGAATAGATTTTTGTTGTTAGATCTTAAACAAATGTTAGATCTACATGTTTTTCTTACTGTTTATAATAGAAACATGATCATGATCATTAGGGTTCTTCAAAATTTCATTTTTTAACTTGTTAATCATGTTCTAATCATGTTTAAACCCTAATTTGATGATTAATTGAGTTTACATGTGGATTAAAGATGAGAAAACTCTAGGTTTGTGATACCTAAGTGTTAAAAATATAATTTAATAAATGTATATCTTTACTAAGTTATTTGTCACTTATGCTTATGTTTAAAATGTTAAAAGTTTATGCTTTAGATTGAAGAATTTGGTTAATTAGGTTGAAAAACCCTAATTAGATTAACACAAGAGTTTGATTTATGTTCGAGATAATTTCAGTAAGTGATTATCAAAGTTTAAGTGTTGTTATATATTTTATATATGTTTCAGTATGTTTTAAACATGATTTAAGGTTTAAATATAATTTCTTGTGCAAATAATCATGCTTGTTATGTTCTGCAGAAAAAACTGCTGCACATATATAACGTTTAACTAGAAATTAGAGATATCATACGAACTCCAAATTGAACCAAACTGGTGCCAAATGATAGCTATATGATTCTAGTTTCTAAAATGAAAAACTATTCTTAAAAAGAATTTGTCTAAAGAAAGATACACTCAATTGACTAATGATATATTCTGTAGAAAACTGCAAATGTACTCTTTTGAAATAATTGATATATAAAGTGAAAGTTTCTTGAGTTTTGCTCTTTTTTGTTATTTTTGAGAGAGTTTTTCGATCTTGTACTATTATATTATAATTATTAAGTGTTGTTTAACACCTGAGATGATGGTGAACACCAGTTATGGACACGCACACCGAGATATGTGCACATACACTTAGTTTATGTTGTGTTAATACGCACTGTTGAGATTTCTGATATACGTTAAGTTGATGAAAGTGTAATAACATATAGTAAAGCATTGTTCATCAGTTATAGATACTCGGTGTGGATGTTTCCTTGTAATGAGACCGCGACTGTACCACACTAGGAGTATTGGATGTTTCCCGTAATGAGACCGCAGCTGTACCAATACTCGAAGATGATCGGGGTTTTTTCAGATTTGGTTGATATGTCTATACTCTGTTATATGATCATCTGGATGCATCATTCGAAAATAGGGAGATAAAACATATTTACCGTAGAACGATTGAATAAGAGTATTACAATAGTATCGTTATTTTATGTATCAAGAATAGGAAGACAAAACCTATTACCGTAGAGCGATTGAGTAAGAATATTACAAGAGTATCGCTATTATACAAGAAGATATATATATATATATATAACCTCCATGTTAGATTACCCATGAGTAGGGTATATTCTTTGATTTGTGACATACATGATATGACCTATGGTGATTTTTGAGTTGGATGATATTCTCTTATTATTATACCAACTACTTGAGAAGTAGTTCGAGATTATGATATTGGTCCTATATGGTTTAGGCTTAGAGTATTTATTTTGAGTGTTGTTTTCATTCATAGAGTTGGAATTGGTATTTAGGGATCTACAATTTGAGATATATGGTATATATATGAGGGTTTCCTTATTTGGATTATTTCGCTTGACGTACTATGTCTCGTCTTGTAGGTGTCTAAATATTAACTCCATTAGATACAGGAAAAAAGATATAGGTAGACTATACTTAATAGATAGTGCCTCTACTTTATCTAGCAGTCCTTCCCCTGTGGGAGGATGGAGGTGATCTTGCTGTAGCGCTCTGACGCTCTTATTGTTATTCTTTTTATTTAAATTGTATCTTTTAGGCAGATTAGAGTTTCGAAAAGCCGCAGGATGACGGAGTTCTAGCATAGTCGCCATCGCACAGTTTTAGCAGTTGAAGCTCCACTATATAGTTATGTTCATTGTTCAGACTTTAGAGTTGTATGAAGCTCCACTATATAGTTATGTTCATTGTTCAGACTTTAGAGTTGTATTCATTTTGTAGAGGCTGAGTACCTTAGTGAGATTTCATTTGACTCATTGTGTTGAGATGTATTTCAAAATCAGATATATTTTTATTCTATTTTAGTTGGGCTCATTTGTTGATATACTTCTTCTGTGCATATCTGATTTTGTACTACTTCTATTATTTGCCTGTTTTGTACCTTCACCTATTTGTTATTTTGAATAGAGAGATAGTGACTGTGATGGTGAAACATGTCATAGCATGGTATTTATTGCTTAGCAGGTTTGACAATTCGGGTTTTACCTTGGACTGCAGCCTTGTGTGAACCCTGGGGCGTCACAGCATAGATGAGTTCTTTAGGCATGTTTCCTTTCAAACATCCCGCATCCGAAATGCTTTGAACACATTAAGGCTTAAGAGCCATCCCCTCTCATGATAGGATTCTAGGTGAGTACTTTAGGCGTGTTTTCTATCTAACACTCCACATTCGAAATGTTTTGGACCCAATAAGGCTTAACAGCCAAACCCTTTACATGATAGGATTATCGGTGAGTTCTTTAGGCATGTTACCTATCCAACATCCCGCATCTGAAATTCTTTATACTCATTAAGGCTTAACAACCAACCTCTTTACATGATAGGATTTCACTAGTAAATCTTACTTGACTTTTGAACCAATCATCTTGTCATTAGTAGCTTATGCTTTGAACTAATAACTTGACGAAATGGTAAGTATTTGTAAGACTCACCAAACTTTGCAAATCTTACCTGACATTTGAACTAGTTATCTTTATTATTAGTAGCATAAGATTTGAACTAATAATTGGATGAACATGGTAAGTATTTGCAAGACTCACAAAACTTTAAGACCCATTGTAGTAGACGTCCTTTCGACTATGTCCTTTTTCAAACCTTTAGTCAAAGGATCAGTCACATTCTCTGAAGACCGAACGTCAATCACCGAGATGACTCCTTGGCAAATGAGTTCTCTCAAATAGCCATGCTTCAGAGGAATGGTCCGCTTCTTTCCATTAAACAATAAGTTCGCTTCTACAGCACTCGTTGCCTGATTATACAATAGATTGTAATTATGCCTTGCAATTCTATCAATGGAAGGTCTCGGAGAATACAACTGAGCCACTCAGTTTCATCTCCTGCAGCACAGAATGCGAAGAACTTAGATTCCATCGATGACTGTGCAATCATAGTTTGCTTCTTAGATTTCTATGAGATGGCAGCTCCTCCCATGGTGAAGACAAAACCTCCAGTAGATCTGCACTCATCTGGGTCTGGCACCAGCTCTCATCTGAATAGCCTTCAAATATAACCAGATGTCCAGTGTAGAATAGGCCCATACCTGTAGTTCCTTTCAAGTATCTCATCAATCTCTGGACAACATCCTAGTGAAGCTTTCCAGGATTACTTGTGAACCTACTAAGCATTCCTACAGCGAATGCTATATCTAGCCTTATGTAGCTCATCGTGTACATAAGACTTCTAATTATCTTTGAGTACCTTAGCTGCTTTACTGGTCTTCCAGTGTTTAGTCGAAGCTTCTTGTTGTAATCATATGGCACTGATAGTTCTGGCAGGTTGTATTGCCATACTTCCTTAGCATGCTCTTGACATAATAAGACTGGGATAATCCAATACCCTCTTCAGAGTATGTGATTTTGATTTCGAGAATCACGTTCGTAGTTCCAAGGTCCTTCATACTAAACTGAGCTGATAGAAATTTCTTGATAGATGTTACTATCTCCAAATGATGAGCATATCATCCACATAGAGGTAGATAACCACCACCTTCCCTTCAGCGACCTTGATGTATAAGCACTTGTCAGACTCACTGACTTGATACCTATTGCTGCGAACAACCCCATCAAACTTCTCATGCCAGAGTTTTGGTGCCTGCTTAAGTCCATATAGAGACTTAATAAGTTTATAAACTTTACCAGTTAGAGCATGAAGTCCTTCTGGTTTCTCCATGTAGATTCTCTTCTGTGAGGTCTCCATTGAGAAATGCAGTCTTCACATCCATCTGATATATGACGAACCTTTTTATCGCCGCTCATGCGATAAGCACTCTGATAGTAGTGATCCTGCAAACTGGAGCATAGATATCAAAGAAGTCTATTCCTTCTCTCTGAGAGAATCCTTTCGTTACCAGTCTTGCTTTGTACTTCTCAATAGTACCATCAGGACGAAGCTTCTTGTTGAAGATCCACTTCCAACTGATAGGCCTTGCACCTTCAGGTATATCCACCAGCTCCCAAGTATGATTTTGGATCAATGAATCCATCTCATCATCTATAGCTTCTTTCCACAGAAGAATGTTTGTTGACTGCATTTCTTCTTGGAAAGTGTGTGGATCTCCTTCCATATTATAGGTGATGAAATCATCTCCAAAATCTTTCTGCCTCTTGACACGCTTGGAAGATCGTTCAGTAACTCCTTCATCACTGACACTTTTAATTTTTCACAAAACTAGCTCCTCTGGTGCATCTAACGTAGTAGCATTCTCTGCTATATCTTTGAGCAATAATCCTTTATCTTTGATAAACTTATCCTTAAAGAATTTTGCATCCCGAGCTTCAATGATGGAGTTGGTTCCAAGATCAAGGAACCTGCAAGCATCACTATCTTCAACAAAGCTAAGAAACACACATATGTTTGCCTTTGGTCCGAGCTTAGGCCTTCTGATATCCAAAACTCGAATATATGCGAGACACCCCCACACTTTGAGACTATCCAAAGGATCTGGATATCCCAACCATAACTGATGAGGAGTACTATCAGTTTTGGAATAGCGTACTCTATTCAAAATCTAGTTTACCATCAGCAAAGCCTCTCCCCAATAGTATGTAGGTAGACCGGATGTGATTAGCATCAAATTCACCATCTCGGTCATTGTCTGATTCTTCTTTTCTACAATTCCTTTAGATTACGGAGAATACAGAGCAGTAGTTTTAGTAATGATTCCATGCTCCTTGAAGTATGCCTCCGACTTTTTAGATCGGTACTCTCCTCCTCTGTCGCTCCTGAGTCTTTTTACCTGAAGCCCAAGCAGCTTTTCCACTCGAGTCCGAAAATTGACAAACTTGCTGAAGGCTTCATCTTTAGATTTTAGTATGTAGACGTGGAAGAAATGAGAGTGGTAATCAATAAAGGTGATGAAGTACTTCATGCCGGCTCGAGTGACGAAGCTCTTGAAATCACAAGTATCTGAGTGAATCAGATCCAACAGGTTGGTGCTCCTTGTGACACTTGGAAATGGCTTCCTTGTTAGATTTGCTTGCGCACAGACTTCACACTTGTCAGGTTTGTTACCCCCATATTTCGGAAGTAATCCTAACTTCTCTATGCTAGACAGCTTTCTATAGTTTACATGTCCTATCCTATTATGCTATAATACAGAGGAGAAAGCAAAAGATGATACTTCATTTACAACTAAGTTTGGTATAATAGTACTGATCTTATACATGTCATCAATACGATATACATTACTAAAATATATTTTCTTAAAAGATAACACAGCCTTTCCTCCCTGGAAATCCAGCCTTATACCGGCGTCACATAGCAGGCTTCCAGAGACTAAGTTTTTGGTAATTAAGGGAACATGTTTTACATCCTTCAATGTGAGAGTCTTCCCTGAAGAAAGGGTCAGCACCACAGTCCCAGTTCTAAGAACAGGAACCATAGAACGATCATCCATTGATACATTCTCTTTGGCAACAACATAGGAAGAGAACAAACCTCTGTTGGAGCAGACATGATAGGTAGCACCTGTATCTTACAACCAACCAGAGACTTTGCTGGGAGTTATCACCTAAAAGAGCATAGCCACACAATTATCAAGTTGATTAACATTGTGTACTGTTCCCTTCTTTGGTGCTTTACAGTCTTTGGTAAAATGTCCTTGCTTTCCACAATTGAAGCATTTGACGTTCTTCTTAAAATATTTCTTCTGAACATTTAGGTTCTTCGGATTATGATTCTTCTTTTTGTTAGAAGACTTCTTTTTCTTAAAAGAAGAACTGGTATCCTTATTAGAGTTAGTAGCCATCATGTTAGCAGACGCTTTCTGCTTATCTAGGAGCTCATTCTTGGTGCGAGTCCGAATCTCGTCCTTGATCCGAATGAACCTCTTCAAATTAGACAAAGCCACCTGTCTTTTCCTTCTTCGAATGTTCGTGGAGAATGACATCCAAGATGGAGGAAGCTTGACAATTGCTACAGAAATAAATGTTTGGCAAAGATTAATCTTTTCGTCCTTCAGCTTCATAATAAGTATTTCGAGCTCTTTGACTTGAGGCAAAACCTCAGTGTCCTCTTCGAATTTGAAGTCAAGAAACTTGTCAATAATGTGAGACTTGGAAAACTTCTCCTCATCCTTGTATTGCTCCTCAAGAGCATTCTAGATTTCCTTTGCAGAGGGCTTGTTGGTGTAAGCATCTGCCAGATGATCAGCCAGACAGTTAAGGAGATAACTCCTGCAGAAATGATCATCTTTAGCCCAAGAGGCTTCAGACTCAGAGTCTTCTTTAAAGTCAGGTTCTCTTCAGAAACCACATAGTAGATTTTTAGGAGTTACATCCCAAAAATCACTTTTCGATGCCATACGTTAAAGTTAGATCCGTCAAAGTTTTCTAACTTGAGACAGTCTACTCCAAGAGTCCTCGTAGGATCCATTAGTAGATATGAAATATTGCTTTAAGAATGTTAAAAATTGAGGTTAAATCTGGAATTAAACAGAGGAATTTAGATATGCTGTTATTTTAAAAATTTTCAATTAACTGCTGTGCATTTGTGAAACGCTATGCTTAAAGTAATATTTATCCTACTCTGGTATAAGGATCCCAAGGCCAAACTGCTTCCAGGAATAGCAGTACAGTACTCTGGTGTACACCAATCCAGTACTGTTAAGATCTCCTTGATCTATAAGATCCTTCGGTCAAGGCAAAAGATCTCCTCGATCTTAGAACCTTTTGGTTCAAAACCTTTTGGTTTTAGGGTTCTTATGGGCACAATTTCTGCAGCAGTAGCATAATAACAGCAATAACAACGTCGATCCGACGTTTGTTTTCCAAGCTCGCGTGTGTATACCGACGTTTGTATTCTATACCGACATTCGTATTCCACGCTCGCGAGAGTTTCCAACAACCACCAAGAGTTGCCCAAGGGCGCTATTTATAGGCCTCTAAGGCCAGCTCAAGAGTCACTAGCAATTAATGTGATTATTACAATTCTCAATGGCAATTAAGATTGTAATATCAATGCATTAAATTGCTCTTAATCTGTTGTAACTACTGCATACAATAACTCCTGAATACCAGGCAATCAATGGACGCATTGCTACAAAACGCGAGGGTCACGTCTCATCAAATCAGACGAACCTTGTTTGACAAACGAACATCGTCAAACAGGCAAACCTCGTATGACAGACAAGCCTCGTCGAACAAGCGAACATCGTCAAACAAGCAAACATTGTATGATAGACAAACCTCGTCGAATGAGCGAACCTCGTCAAACAGGCGAACCTCGTATGACAGACAAACCTCGTCGAACAAGCGAACCTCGTCGAACGAATGAACATCGTCAAACAGGCGAACTTCGTATGATAGATGAACCACGTCGAACGATTGGCCCACTTAGCGCCTCAGCCCGATTAGCCCCGATCCCGAGCCCATTGGTCCACGGCCCACGACCCACGACCCACTAGAACTTATGAGAGATTAATTCAAATAAAATACTTCTTGGCTTGCCGTTGGCAAGCCTCGAACAAGGGACCTTTTGCAACACTAAAACATTAACTTTCCACTAGGCTACTAAGTATTTATGAAAAGTACTTGTAGTTAATATATATATATATATATATATATATATATATTATATATATTATATAATATATATATATATATATATATATATATATATATATATATATTATATATATTAATATATATATATATATATATATATATATATATATATATATATAATATATATATATATATATATATATATATATATATATAATTATATATATATATAATGGGTATCCTTGTCATAGAGGGGATTTCCTCCTTGACGCCTCTAAAATCACATGTAGAGTGACATTGTGGATGATCCGCTTCGTTGAACTTGATCTACATATTCTAAAACCTAACACACCAAGTTTGGGGTGAACCCCGTTGTCGTTTGACCCTTCATCCACTCGTATTTAATTTTAACGGTTTTGAATGAATAGAACTTTTCCATATGGCTCGATGAGGAGTCAAACGACGGCGGATTCACCCTAAACTTGGTGTGTTAGGGTTTTAGAATATGTAATCATGTTCAACGGAGCGATCATCCAGTCGCTCAATCATGTGATTTTAGAGGCGTCAAGGAGGAAATCCCCTCCTATGACAAGGATACCCATTAATCTCATATATATATATATATAATATATATATATATATAATATTATATTTAATATATATAGATATATATATATATATATATATATAGTTTGAAAACTCATTTTGGAAAGCGGTTTTAACCAAAAAAATCCAACAGTTTATTGAAGTGCATATTATTGTATTCCCCCCTCTTCTTCTTCATCTACGGCCATTGCTAGGTCTAGATAACCCAAAATTTTTTTTCCCATTTTTGAATCCTTAAAATTCTTTACTTTGTACTTATTCATGCTTCTAATGTTAAAAAAAAAGAAATTTGGAGTTTTTTTTCAAGTGGTGTTTCCTCATCAAAACTGTTAACCCTAACACTGTAGGGGAAATTTATAAATTCGGGTTACGCGATAGTAGCGATACGCGCACAAGACAAGTCTCATGCACATGTCAAGCCTAGCATTACATACTAAATAGCTTGTCATAAAAATATAAAATCTAATGTTGATAGTAGTTCAGAGCAAATATATACATAACCGGTATTTGCAAACCAAATCTCATCATAGCCATTTACTTAACCCAAATTCGTCGTTTGCCTATATACAAGGAAAAAGAGAGGCTTTCCTTTGTAATGCCTCTCGGCAACACGCTACAACAAAAAGCTTAGCCTATATGCTAAGCTACGCCAGATTTGAAAAAAAAAAAAAACGGTGGGGTGAACTATAGCTCAGTGAAAACATTTTCTACTAGAGTTCCTAAATATCTAGCAAAATAATATTCTCAAAAATAGTGAATCATAAGTTTTGCAGCTGAAATTCTAAAAATAGCAAAATATGATCCAAGACAACATACTACTATTATCTTCAAAAAATGAATGCAATAGTTTAGATTTCATTCTTATGTGCAAACTGAATATACTGCAATATATTCCAGAATCATACCCTTTTTAAATCAAGGTAAATACTAATTAAGAAATGGACTCTTAAATTTGTGCAAAACCAAAGGATTGTTATTTTCTCAAAGTCACAGTCAAATGTCAGAATCTTAAATCTCGATGAGTCGTTCATGTGATGTAAGAATCACCTCATATGTCACACTAAGGCCACAAATATTATAGCCTAGTAGCATGAGAATGTGTAAAACACATCACAGAATAAATAATTCTCGAAAATCGAATGCACCTAACACTTCCATAAGTTACTAGCTAAATACAAAAGGGTCAGAACATATTCAAAAGGGCTAAATACAGAAAGGCAAAATAAAGGTGCATTCACCATATAGTAGGCACAAACATAACACTCCATAGCGGACCTTCTGAGGGTTTTAACATCATCGGAAATTACTTGTCAAATTAGAAACACATCACTTATCAGAATTTACTAAACATTTTTGAATCAAGTGGATGAGTATAAAATTCATCATCTCATTTAAAATAGTTTACGAAATTCACTTATCTATTTGTATCAAATACCAAGCTATGGAATAATCATTGAATCCATTAAACTGTTGAAACACATTTAAAAATACTTCTTTTCTTCAAAAGCTTTCAACTAAAGCAATATTCACAATTATTTGAGATCGCATGCATGAGAACCAAAATCACTTATCCCTTTTTTTTATGAAATCAAGTTTACTTTTAATATCTTGTACAAAATCAAAATCATATTATAGGTTATACTACAATAGAAAAGCTCAAATTGCCTTTTATCTTATATACATGGCAACAATAGAGTAATTATTTTTCGAGCACAACATCATTCAGGTGTATAATATTGTGTTGGCCTTCTTGTTTTGATGATGTTTAACAAACAATTTATCACTAATGTTGTTTGTCTAGTATTTGTGTTTTCCTATGTATTGTAGACAAACAACGTAGTTGGAGGATGGATGGAATAGAGCTTCAACGATCATATCCAAAGGAGGTTGGCGGAATGTCGGTGAAGCCTTGCAATTCAAAGTTAAAGATCAAGTTCAAGCTTCATCTGCGAGATTACTAAGTAGAGCTTATTGAAGACCAATCAAGGTTAGGTAATTTAGTTTAGGATTTATATTATGTGTGTTAGATACTCTAACCTCAATATAATATACACACACGTATTTGGTTTCTATGTATATATATAGTTATATATATACATGCATGGTTTTAGGTTTTTATGTTTTGGACATACTTGCAGTATACATGAGTTTTCACAAATGGAAATTCAATTTGAGAAATTCTTTTTATAACATGTTTGTTTTCATGTTTACAAACATTTCGCAAAGTTTCATCAAGTTTGGAATTGATTTGTTATGTTTAATGGAATTTACAAAATCATGTTTTTATAAATAGGAAGTGATATTCAAGAAATTCTTTCTTTGACATGTTTATATACATGTTTAGAAACTTTTCTCAAAATTTTACTATTTTTAGAGTTGATTTACTGTGCCCAATTGATTTTACAAAATCGTAAATGTTAACAGTTTTTCAGAAGCTGTAAATTTGTGTTCAAATATTTATTTCTCTCAACTGGGAAAAGATTTTTCAGAAATTCTTTCTCTGACATGTTATTATACATGTCTAGAACATTCCCACAAAATAGCTGCGCACTGCTACAGTAACTCCGGTCGACCGGACCGGTCGACCGGAAATGTCTCTGGACGTTTCTCAGCTTTGCATATGCCTCTCGGTCGACCGTACCGGTCGACTGAAGTACTGTAGCAGCTGACCGTTGCTACAGTAACGGCTAGTTCTGTTTTTTGTTTATTTTAATGTTTTGGAGGTGTTTTTCTGTGTTTGTTTAAAAGAGTGTTTAAGATTTTGGTTTGTGAAGATAATTTCACAAGGGCTTGAGGAGATAATCTTTGGTGTTTGGGCTTCAAATCATCTCTCTCTCACTCTTGTCATTTATTGGAGAAGTTTTCTAAACTCAATCTAGCTTTACATTTTATTGTTTGATTATCATTTTATTAAGCTAGTATTCATATTGAGTTTAGTTGATTTTATTTTCTCTATGTTTATACACACAACCATTTGAGCTTATTGTATTTACATTCATAGTATAATTGGGTTGTGGGATTGTGTAACTTAGAGAGTGAGCTTATAATTCGTTCTCATTCATTGTAGAGAACAAACACTTTGTATTGAGCCTAATTGTGAGGATTCACTTGTAATACACTTGTACACCGAGAGAAGTGTGTGGTGAGAGACGAGGTCGAATCCAAGAGGAGTGGCGTCGATTGACGTGCCTAGGGAAAGGTTGTAACCGAGCACTTGAGGAGGAGGATACGGGCTAGGACCAACACTTAGTGTGTGAGGTGTGATTACATAGTGATTGTATTGTGAGGTGTAAACGTTGTTCGGGTGAACGTAGAAAACCCGGTTGTGATAGTGGAGATCTCCTCGAGGTGAGGAGCGGAGACGTAGGTCGTGGGGACCGAACTCCGTAATCATATTGTTTGTTTGTGATTGCATTGGCGCACTTACTTTTATGTTCATATCTTATATCGCCTTTGTATATTGCTTGTTGATTATATTGCCCACTATCTAGTTTAGATTGTTTACCCTTGAGTTTATATATCATTGCACATACATTGCCTATATCTCTTTGCTAGGATATATCCCTTGTTCATATTGCTTATCCTAGCTCACATATATTATTGTATTTCATATTTGCTAGGATAACTTGTTATTAGTTTTTTAATTGGTATTTAATCGGATTAGATTAGCATAAGACCCTAATCACCCCCCCTCTAGGGTCTAACAATTGGTATCAGAGCTTGGTGCTCTTTGATTTAAGGACTAACCGCCTTGAGTTAAAGATCCAAGTTATCTTATTTGTGCTAATCTTGTTAATTAATTTTAATTGGTATTTAATCGGATTAGATTAGCATAAGACCCTAATCACCCCCCCTCTAGGGTCTAACAATTGGTATCAGAGCTTGGTGCTCTTTGATTTAAAGGTCTAACCGCCTTGAGTTAAAGATCCAAGTTATTGTATTTGTGCTAATCTAGTTATGATTACATTTGTCTTGCTTGCATATATTCACATATATATCATGAATATAAATGTATTTTGTTTAGGCTATGAATCAAATGTTGCTCTTAAATTCATTAATTTTCCCTATGCACAATGGGCTTCTAGATTTAAACTATTTGTTGAATCTAGAAATATTGACTTATGGAAAATTATTGATTGTGCTTATATTGTGCCCACATTGGAGAAATCTAAGTGGAGTAATCATGATAATAAAATGTTTAATATGAACAAGCTTTTGTTAGAATATTTGCTTAATGCCTTTGACTCATCCTTTTCTAACAAATTTGTTCATTTTGATAGTGCTTACAATTTATGGAAATTCATAGAAGCACATCAAGGAAACTTGGAGGAAATCCGACAAGCTTTGGAGGATTCTTCTTCAAGTTCATGTGGAGCATCAAGCACTCGGCCGCAAGAGGATAACTCTTGTATGGTAAGCGATTCCGATTCCGATAATGACTTATCTATTGATGAACTCGCTTGTGCATATGAGAAATTATTGCATGCCTATACAAAATTATAAAATAATTTTATTGATCTTAAAAGCAAGCATGTAGAATTGAAATCCGATCATGAGAAGCTAGTGTCCAAATTTGACATCATTGAAAATGAAAATATAATGCTTAAAGAAAACAATGATATGTTAAATTTGAAAAATAAAAAATTGACCTCATCCATTTCTAGCTTAACTCATGTAAATGATGCCATGATAGAAGTAGAAACTATTAGAAATGAGTTTAATTCATTTAGAAATGATAATGTTTCATCTACTTCTATTTCCTATACATGTATGCAAAATGTTGAGTTGAGTCAAGTTAAACATCGCATATCTTGTTTAGATTCAACCTTAAAAACATGTATGGTAAACCATGATAAGCTTATGAACATGTGTGCTAAGTCTCATGCTACTACACCTAAACATATCACACATCATGCACACATGTATAGAAAAATTTATAAGTGCTCTATTTGTGGTCGTAAAGGACATTTATCTAAATTTTGCTCTGATGCACAAAAATCTAAAAATAGTAATATCAATGCTTCTTGTGCATCTCATAAGGCTTCTTCATCACACACACATGTACAGCCAAATGATTTTAAAAGACCACAAAAGTTTAAGTGTGATCATTGTGGTAGATTTGGCCATTTGACCAAATTTTGTTTTGATTTAAAGAAAGTTTCACATTTGCAAAACAATTTTAAAAGACCATCCATGTTTGCAAATGTTTCTAATGTTTCCCGTGCACAACCGTTTGGTCAACATAAGCAAATGTTTCCTTTCCATTGTACTTATTATAATCGGAAGGGTCATTTGAGTAATTTTTGTTATGACCGTGTTCGTGCACCATATGCGCCTAAGAGGGTTCATAACCCTAGAGCTTTGAGCTTTATTGATAAGGGTCATGTCCCTAAATAATCCGGCACCAAGAATGCTTGGGTGCCAAAATAATTTTTAAACCAAGAATTTTAGTGTTTTTATTTTTCTCTTTCTTGGTTTTGAAAAATGCATTTTAAACTTTTATGAAAACAATTTCTTTTATTGGCTAAATTCTTTTGTTTTCATGATCATTGGTTTTGTTTTAATGAGAGGTTTGCATTTATATAACCCTCCGGGTTTATTGGGTGTTTATTCCCAAATCATGTTTACCAGATGCTAGAATGATTATATGGGTTAGAACCAGCTTTAGAGCTTGATATATTGTTGCCTCTCTTGAAATTCTTTTGTTAAAGATTTTGTTTTGATTTGTTGCTTTGAATTCATTATATTTCACTTATATGATGATATTTATATGTTTGTGCTTATGGATCATCTATTCGTGCCTTATAATGTATTCCATATGTGGTTTGATCAAATCCCACAAAGGAGATTCTATTTTTGATCAAACATGGGTTTTGGACTCAAATCTTGATTTATGATTTCTTTTGGTTGACTTGTTTTCATTTGAAAACTTTTTGCAGAACTCTCATGTTCCTCTTTTTTGATTTCATAAATCTACTATTATATATGTTTTTATGTTCTTTATGAGACACTATTTTCATATTGGTATTTCTATATATGTTCTCATGTATGTGAGTAAAAATTTTAGCATATTCATGTATGCTTTCTCACATGTTTTTGCCTTGATCTTTATTGCATATATTCTATATGGCTTTTTGATAGGGGGAGCAATCCCTATATCTTTCTATGTGTTATACTCACCTATGCTTATTGATAGGGGGAGCTTTCGCTCTCTTATTCTTTTGTCCCCTTTTTTGATGTTGTCAAACGGGGAGAAATATTGTGAGTATATTTTTTCTTGTTTATATGCATGATATATTATACTTTGTATATTCATTTCCTTTCATGCATATATCCTTTTTGTAAATTGTTTGTCATCATCAAAAAGGGGGATGTTAGCCTTCTTGTTTTGATGATGTTTAACAATTAATTTACCACTAATGTTGTTTGTCTTGTATTTGTGTTTTCTTATTTATTATAGACAAACAACGTAGTTGGAGGATGGATGGAATAGAGCTTCAACGATCATATCCAAAGGAGGTTGGCGGAATGTCGGTGAAGCCTTGCAATTCAAAGTTAAAGATCAAGTTCAAGCTTCATCCGCGAGATTACCAAGTAGAGCTTATTGAAGACCAATCAAGCTTAGGTAATTTAGTTTAGGATTTATATTATGTGTGTTAGATACTCTAAGCTCAATATAATATACACACACGTATTTGGTTTCTATGTATATATATAGTTATATATATACATGCATGGTTTTAGGTTTTTATGTTTTGGACATACTTGCAGTATACATGAGTTTTCACAAATGGAAATTCAATTTGAGAAATTCTTTTTCTAACATGTTTGTTTTCATGTTTATAAACATTTCGTAAAGTTTCATCAAGTTTGGAATTGATTTGTTATGTTTAATGGAATTTACAAAATCATGTTTTTCGTTCGTGCATGTTCATGCATGTTTTACAAAATAGATGAGTTTTCATAAATGGGAAGTGATATTTAAGAAATTCTTTCTTTTATATGTTTATATACATGTTTATAAACTTCCCTCAAAATTTTACCATTTTTAGAGTTGATTTACTGTGCCCAATTGATTTTACAAAATCGTAAATGTTAATAGTTTTTCAGAAACTGTAAATTTGTGTTCAAATATTTATTTCTCTCAACTAGGAAAATATTTTTCAGAAATTCTTTCTCTGACATGTTAAGCTACATGTCTAGAACATTCCCACAAAATTTAATAATTTTTGGAGTTCATTTACTATTTTAAATTGATTTTACAAAATATCTGCGCACTACTACAGTAACTCCGGTCGACCGGACCGGTCGACCGGAAATATCTCTGGACGTTTCTCAGCTTTGCATATGCCTCTCGGTCGACCGTACCGGTCGACCGAAGTACTGTAGCAACCGACCGTTGCTACAGTAACAGCTAGTTCTGTTTTTTTGTTTATTTTAATGTTTTGGAGGTGTTTTTCTTGGTTTTTGGACTTGTTTCATGAGCCTATATATACCCCATGCCCTCATACTTCTAAGGGCACTCAAGAAATATTTTAAACAAGTTTAAATAGTTTTAAACAAGAGTTTAAGTTTGTTTAATGTTTGTTTAGAAGCTTTTAAGCAATTGGGTGTTTGAGTTTGAGAATTCAATTCCACAAGAGCTTGAGGAGATCATCTATTAGAGTTTGAGCAATCAACTATTCTCCCTCCATCTCTTGTCATCTATTGAGAAGTTTTCTAAACTCAATCTAGCTTTATATTTCATATTATTTGATTATCATTTTATTAAGCTAGTATTCATATTGAGTTTAGTTGATTTTATTTTCTCTATGTTTATACACACAACCATTGAGCTTATTGTATTTACATTCATAGTATAATTGGGTTGTGGGATTGTGTAACTTAGAGAGTGAGCTTATAATTCGTTCTCATTCATTGTAGAGAACAAACACTTTGTATTGAGCCTAATTGTAAGGATTCACTTGTAATACACTTGTACACCGAGAGAAGTGTGTAGTGAGAGACGGGGTCGAATCCAAGAGGAGTGGCGTCGGTTGACGTGCCTAGGGAGAGGTTGTAACCGAGCACTTGAGGAGGAGGACACGGGCTAGGACCAACACTTAGTGTGTGAGGTGTGATTGCATAGTGATTGTATTGTGAGGTGTAAACGTTGTTCGGATGAACGTAGAAAACCCGTTTGTGATAGTGGAGATCTCCTCGAGGTGAGGAGCGGAGACGTAGGTCGTGGGGACCGAACTCCGTAATCATATTGTTTGTTTGTGATTGCATTGGCGCACTTACTTTTATGTTTATATATTATATCGCCTTTGTATATTGCTTGTTGATTATATTGCCCACTATCTAGTTTAGATTGTTTACCCTTGAGCTTATATATCCTTGCACATACATTGCCTATATCTCTTTGTTAGGATATATCTTGTTGTTCATATTACTTATCCTAGCTCATATACATTGTTGTATTTCATACTTGCTAGGATAACTTATTAATTAATTTTAATTGGCATTAAATCGGATTAGATTAGCATAAGACCCTAATCACCCCCCTCTAGGGTCTAACATATTGATGCTGTTATATTACAAAAATACTAATGAGAAATGAACCCACCTCTACATTGTCTGAGTTCGTCAATCATAGGTGTCTTTTGAATTTCAATAGAGTCGTATTGATGACCCCAACATTCATTAGTGGAAAACCATTTCATTTTAACAAGGTCCTACGATATGAAATTGCAATAACAAAAACTTCATTATCAACCTACATAATAATAATAAGTCAATAATCTATAACTCTAGGTCCCTATTGGGCCAAAAGATAGTTAAAACCCATCTAAGGGTTCTTATCAATCTCTACTATTTTTCCTTCAGATTTTTTATATATAAGTTTCAATTATTTTTGGACCCGTAAACAACTTGCATCAAAGATAGGGTGTTGTCTAAACTTTTTCACCTTCTTTTTATTTTCTTTTTTTTTTATTCTCTTTTATCTTTTCTTTCCGCCTACTAACACTCCCAAGCTCTCTGTTCGGTTTTTTTTTGGCAAAATATTATCACCCCCGCAACCTCCACTTCGTCGCTAGAGGTTTTAGTCTAAATTGTTACTTGTAGAGGAGAAAAGACAATTTTACTTTCAATGAATAGTCTCACATGGACTAAATTGATGAATAGTTGAGGGTTTAAATTGCATGTCCTCTCTATAGGTTTTGAGGGTCCCCAAGAAGGGGGTGTTTTGTGCTTTCTATTGTTTGGACTTTGCATATCACACATGTGTGCACGCGCATCGACGCACTGCACGCGCATGTGGTTTTGATTTTTTTAAATTTTATTTTACACGTTTCTTTTATTTTTCACATGGAAAACGTGCGTAACGGTTGCGGGAAATTTTGAGAACATGCGTAACGGCTGAGCGTTTTTGGGAGTAACGGGTGCACGAATTTTGGAGAGAATGTGCGGGATTTTCAGTAGGGTTCCTCAACGAGTATGGGTTTTAAACTCTATAAATACAGCCCTTCTCATTTTCGGAAGACACAACAACGAAGGCTTCTTCTCCCTCTCTTCCTCTTCTGTGTTGAAACAGAGACAAAATTCTTCTTCCTCTTAAATCTGTTCTTGTTATTTTAATCTTGGGCAACCTTCTTCATCTGAGCAGAAGTTTTTTACTCTTGCCTGAGTATAGAGGCCGACTGTTTCTGAAGGTTTTTACCGTTAAAGGAGAGGGGATCATCTGCGCCAGAGCGATAAGCGGGTCCTCAATCTTCTAAGGCAGTACTTGCACGACTGCTTCCGACCAGGCCAGATTTTATTGTTTCTTTTATTTCGGATTTATTTGCATGTTATAAGTTTAATTTAATAATTTTGATCTCTGGCGAGCCCTTTTTGTCGAAACTTTTTTTTTTCTCTTCATTTCTTTTCTTATTCTTTTCCTTTTACAATCCATCAAATAACTTCAAAGGCTCAATACACATCATACAAACCCAATTAAATTTCACATCATCATCTGAATTTTTCTTCAAAATCCAGAAACTAGAATTAATGATTAAGAAATAGGGTTATACATTTGGATTGATTAGCTCTTCTCCTCCTCCTCCTCCAACAAATTTCATACTCAAACAAAGTTCCTCTATCTCTCTCTGTTTTTTTTTCTCTTTTTTCCCCTCTCTAACACTATGCTTCATATCCTTTGATTCTCAGCTGAAGAATGGAAAGTAAACAGAGATAAAGTTGCCTTCTCAAATCCTTACATGATTGTGGCAAGAGCTTACACCTGTTCTTTGCCCCATAAAGAGCCAATAATTTTCTCACACACCCAACTCTACATAAAAAATATAGGTCTTCAGACATTGCCAATTGCCAAGTGGTATAGGAAACTTAGAAAACCCCTTCAACATTTAATATTTACATTATCTTTACATTTTGGGTTCCTATACTCTTCCCTCCTAATAAAAAGTTTTATCGTCGAAACTTGATGATTCTTGAAGGGTTCTGGATACTCTTCTAGAATTCTATAACTTCTCAAATTCAATACAGTCTCAGCTGATAATCAAAACATAGCGGTAAAACAAATGAATTCTCATTCTCTAGAATATTTTCAATCATTTAAAGATTACTCTTACTACCTAAGCCAAGGGTCTGAAAATCTCTGACAGTGTTACCCAATAGGTCAAGAAACAGTACGGTAGTAATCAAATATTCCCATAAATTGGAGATTTATACTTTTCCTGATATTTATACTAACTTTATAATTGTTGTTATGAGCAAACTCACCTGAGACTAGATATACATGTATTCATTTTAAATACACGACATGTTAACATATCCTCCAAATTTTGAATTATCTTTTTTGACTGGCCACTTGTTTGTTGATGATAACCTGAGCTCAAATTGAGTTTTGTCTATGTGGCCTTAGACTCGGTTCTTTCAGCATTCAAGTATGAACTTTTAAATCTCTGTCCAGTACTATCTACGTAGATATGACATACAATGTCACTAGCTCATTGACACATTTATTTGTCAACTTCTCCATAGAAACTTTTACTATGACAGGAAAAAAATATTTTGATATGATCAACTAAAGAAATTATAGCCTATATAGTATTATTCACCTTCAATGATTTTGGAAGCTCTATAACAAATTAAGTCCATGGTGATCATCTCACTTATCCAAATTGGCATATCTAAGTTTTGAATAAATTTGGCTGCCCTTTAATGTTCTGCCTTTAGCTGTTGGCAAATCAAATAGTCCTCAATACATTTTTCGGTTCCTCTCTTAATATTTTTTATCAAAAAAAAATCTTTTGAATTATATATATATATATATATATATATATATATATATGTTTGTGTTTGGTTCATTTTTAAAAATAAAAAAATAGATGAGATGAGATGAGTTGGAGGTATATTATTGGATGATGTGACACATACTTAAGGAAATCAATTTCTTGTTTTTTTTTTTTAGGAAATGGATGGAAATGAAGGTTTAATGAGATGAGATGAGTTGTCACAATATTATTGGATGATGCGTGTGATTTTTAAAAATGAGATAATATGAGATGTGATGAGTTGGATGATGTGACACATTTCTTGTGTTTGGTTTATTTTTAAAGATAAGAAATGAGATGAAATGAGATGAGTTGGAGGATAAAAATATTATTTTATTGGATGTTGTGGGTGAGTTTTAGGGATGGAAATGGATAAAAGTATTATTTTATTGGTTTCCCTGTACCGATTTACTTTTCTTGGTTTTTAGGAAACCAACCAAAGGGCCCCCTAGTAAAAACTGATCGTCCCAAATCCCTAGCGGGCTCGTAAGAGAGCTCTCAAGGCTGACATGGCGGTGGAACGATTCCGCATACCCTCCAGCAACCTCCCAAGCCCGCTCTCAAGGGTTCTCAAGGCTGACGTGGAGCTTGCAGCCATCGGAGCTCCGAAGCGCTCCACAAATTTGTGGAGCGCTTGGGAGCTCCCAACTGCTCTGAAATTTTACAAAACCCCCCCTACAAAAATCCTCCTACCAAATTGAGCCAACACAGGGAGCTGAAGGATGATTTGGCGGCGAAGAGGCCTCCGACGCCGGTGCCTCGGACGATGTCGAGGGTTTGGGGTTGGAGAGCCAGAGCTTGCGGTCGTCGTCGTCGCCGAAGATTAGGGTGCGGGCGTCGGCGCTGAAGATTGGGGTTTGGGGAGCTAGAGCTCGCGGTCGTCGTCGCCGATAATTGGACGTCATCGGGAGAGGGTTTGGGTCGGAGGGTTTGGGATTTGGGGTTGGAGGTTTGGGCTGAAGATTGGGGTCGGAAGGTTTGGGATTTTGGGGTTGGAGGTTGCGAAAGAGGGTTTGGGTTGGGGATTTTTGTTATTGGGTGTGCTGCTTTGTTTGAGGAAGCTGATGATACAAAGTATAAAAGAAAAGGGGCTTTTTTGATATTGTTGGAGCTCCTAACTAGGAGCTTGTTGGAGCTCCATAAAAGAAAAAAGGATTCACAAGGCTTATTTTTTCAATTTTTAACTCTAAATTGCTTGAGATCTCTTGAGAGCTTGCTGAGTAGGACTCCCAACTGGGAGCTTGGTGCACTTGCTCTAATAGCATTGTTGCCAAATTTAAATCATGAGGGCACACTCTAATGGTTCTCTAGAAGTATCATTATAAACGATAAACCTTGCATCTCTATAAAATAAGGAAGTGTCAAGACAGTTGCTAATCGATACTTTCTCATGTTCATTCCGATCAACAAACTTTCCTGTGGGGGGAGACAAGTCAAAAGTCAGGCAACATATGAATTCATCTATAAACTTCTACTTGTAACTTATCACCTCAAAGGAGCTATGAATTTTGACAATTAGTCCACCTCTTTCAAATATTCAAGCCTTATGCTTTTATCTTCTCTCATGGGCTTCCAAAAATATCATCTTTATGTATTACATGATCGAAGAAAGACACTTTCTTCAACTCAAACTTGCTCTGGCTCGAGTTTACATAACAGCCCCCCCCCCCCCCATTCCCTATTCTAAATACATCAAATATACAACTCTAGATCTGAATGTCAAAGTGTAACTTGGTGCAACTTATCCTAAAAAAGTGTCATCTTCTATGGCTTTCTTGATTTCCATCAATTGAGGGTCATTTTGTTGTTTGGTTTTTATGTCCTCCAATGACAAGGTTGCATTAAAATATTGGAACCATTGTTACATGTATTTCCAATATTTATCAAATTTAAGTTAAAGCTCTGTATCAAAATCTTGATTCATATAACTCGAATTGCTAGTAATATATTATCTCTCAAGATATTAACAAGGGATTCATATAATCTTTGGCCATTTTGAATAAAAACGTCATATTAACTTACCGGTATTTCTTACTGTAATGCATATACTTGTTATATGCATCACATGTCATTTTCTTTTGGATACCATGTTGCCTTTGCTTGAAAAAAGAAAGCATTGCTCATACTATCCTCAAGGTTGAATGACTATTATATTGGGTCATCAATTAGTCATAATCAATTTGATTATGCTGCTTAATCATAAAAATAATCAAGGTTTGTAACAACGGGACGAATGTATCATTGTCCACTTGATTATTTTTAGAATAAGACCCACAACAATAGATTAGGCACTAGTCAAACATTGTTCTTATTGTGCGCGGAGGAACAAACACAAACATCGAGAGAGAAAGCCAAAACAATCCAAAATAACGGTACCAACTCAAACACAAAAGTTTAACGTGGTTCGGCAAATTGCCTACGTCCAAGGAGCAAAAAGGGATGGGTTTGCACTATAGAGAAAGAGAGTACAAAGTAGAGATTACAAGATCACTCAACTAACCTCTCAAACAAATCTCTCAAACTAAACCCTCAAATAAATTGCTCAGAAAGATCTCTCTTTTCTGTGCTCAAAATCACCTTCAAGCTACCCAATCAACCGATAGAAAACCCTAAAAAACGTGGCTCTATTTATAACAAAACACAATCCTAAACAGATTAGGATTCTAAAAATAAGTCTGCCACACCATGGTGTGGCACACATAACACCCATGACAAACAGGACAGATTCTGCTACACCAGGGTATTGCGAACACCACACCCAAGGTAAACAGGGTAGATTCTGCCACACCATGCCATCTGGGTGTGGCAGACACCACACCAGGGTGTGGTGGAATCTAACTTGCTTATTTTTCACGTTTTTCTTAATTCTTTCCCTCAATTCCTTTGTCGTTTTCACAATTCTCCACCTCAGCGAAGTTTTTCCAAAACTGAGCCGACACCAATCAAATCAAACGTCTCACTTGTTGCATCTAGTATGAAGTGGAACAAAACCACGACAACGGACTCAATCCACAACAAGTCGAGACCCAAATGAGAATGCAAACACTCTCCAAATGTCGGTATTAACTCACTAAATCGGCTGCATCAAATTGGCTGCCTACGTACCCCCTCTCCCAAGGGATCAAGCTGCTCGTAGTTCATCAAAAGGCCTCCAAAGACCCTCAATCAAATAGAAAAGTTTACAACTCTTCATCAACATCACCAACGGATCTGCAACTGATGACCCTCCCAATGGCCCCAAAGTGAAACAAATCAAACACCTCCATCTGAGGTGAACCGATGGCTGTATCCAAATCATATCCACCAGCTGCATTCGAATCAACCAACTCATCATCTGCACCCAAATCCAAATGATCCCCTAACTGTGTCACCTCAGCTGGAATTCTAAACTATGCAGAATAATCTAGAGTATGTGGAGTAATCTCCACCCAATATGGAGTAGCATCACTCTCCACCCGCTATGATATATCTAAAGTCTGTCCAAAACTCTCCATCTGCTGAGAGTCAATTAGCTCCCTCATCGAAGCCTCAAGCGAAGTGACACTACCAGACCAAACATCCAATGGAGTTTTACCTCCAATTGCAACAGTCGACAACCTATGACCAAGATGACCCAAATATGTCAAAGCCTCAACACCAAAATCAATGTTCGACATCAAACGTCGGTCCTCCTCTAGCAAGGAACAGCTCACCAAATCTGCTGTAGGCGACTAAAAATGCCTATAGGTTCCCGCACTCAGCTCGAGATAGAGAGAAGATGATGAGCGTCACTATCCGAGTCACAGAAGCTTATTTGACGTCGACAAGTGTATGAAGTGAGTCGATGAACTATGTGAAGCAACAAAACTTCAGAATAACAAAAACACGAACTGATCAGGAGCTACGCTTCTTTTACGAAACACGAAGCGCCATTTGTGTTCCGTCTACTCCACATGTCATTCAACCATAGGAGGTTGTAGATTTTCTCATCAGCTTTCCAACGCATATTGAATCGCACAATTTCGAGTTCGGACGACGAAAATACGCGAAAACGGATGGGATGCGCGAAATAGTGCCCCGGATATTAGCGGAGACACCGCAGGTGTCTTGGCCGAGGCTGAGACACCCATGGTGTCTCGGCCAAGGCCGAGATACCGCGGGTATCCCAGACTCTAAAAAGCTGTTTTTTACTGTTTTTGAGCTGTTTTTCGATCGTTAACCGCTTGAATTTATTCCAACTAATCCAATGTTATCCAAGAACATGATAAAGTAGTTATAACTAAAGATAAGAGTGAATCGGTCATTCTTATTTGAAAACGAAGGTCCCAAAGCCTAAAAATACAGCCCTAGGGCCTTCATTTGCATATATCTGGAATTCTCGAGCGTCGACGAAGCCCTGCTAAATTGAAGACTGAAGGATCATGAATTTTAGAAAAAAGGAGGAGATCAGATCGAGTTCTTCAGCATAAATAAGAAGAGTTCGTCAGATCTACAGTTCCCGGTTCCTTTCCTTGAGATTGCCCCATTGCGGTGATCTCAAGAAGAGTGGTTATCTCGTTATTGCCGAGATAATTGCTTCAGTTTCTTGATTCCTTCACGAATCAACGAAGCCCTAGATCGATCTGATCATTTGGTAGTCCATGGATATCAACGTCCCCATCACAAGTAAAGATCCTACGCAAGCAACGGGAGATAAAAACGTTCATTGCGTTTGTTTGAAAGAAAGTTGTAATATTGTGTTGAAAGTCTTATAAAAAGACCATTTCTTTGAGGTTGTTGTAACGCCTAAAGTTGTAATAAACTCATCAATAAAAATAATTTTCACACCAAACAAGCTGATGACCACAGTGGGAGCAAACAGCCTTGCTGCCAAGGCTGTCATGCCGTAACTAGCGATCAAGATCCTGATGAACGAAGAGGTTGAATACGAATTTGACCAGCAAAAATTCGAAGAGTATATCTCTTCCTCCTCCTCTAGATCTGCCTCTCCTCGCAAGCGCATGAAGGCCTCCTCTTCTGGAAAAGCTCACTGGACTTCGGGCTCGAAGATCCAAGATCGCCTTGCCACCATTGCGCTTACACCTCGCGACGCCCCTCCAATGTCCAACGAGGTTGAAGCTGTAGGCCTAAGCCTCCCATCCATCAAAGGTTTAGCTGTTAAAGGTGCGCCGATTCTATCAAAGAGAGCATGCCAACGTCTTGCGCGTTAACTTGCTATGGCTTTGGAGCCAATAGACGGGATCCGATATGATGTGGATCTAAAATCCAGAAAGCGCTAAGAACCACAACGGTGATCGAGCAACCCCTCCTCCAAAGTAGAAAAGAATGAATGAGTCCGCGTCAAAAGGACCCGCTCTACCCTTATGGACCGAATCCAGAAGCACCGCGCATTGCTTGCGCACACTCAAATCCTTATGCAAGAACCACGAGAAATGCAGAAGGAAGAGGTTTTAAAAAATTTTGCCCAAGCAGAAATGAGTTTGGATGCCAAAGGTCAAATTAGCGCCTAAGGAAAAAGTAGACGAAGTTACCATTCAGCCTTCATCAACTTCGGATCCTGCTCCCCTTGTCCCCGTACCTCCGGCAAAGCCATATGGTAGCGTGGATCTCCGTAAATTCAGAATTCCTCTAAAAGACCGCCTTGGTCCTCTCCCCAAAGATCGAGGTAAAGCACTTGTTAAGGAACGATTGGGACCATTGAGAAGCTCCCGAACAATCATTCAGGCTGGGGGTCATACTAATCACCCCAATAATGAAGGGAAAGCCCTTGCGACCGACCGCATTGGATTGCAAGTCGAAGTTCAAGAGCCCGATAGAGTTTCACGCTCACGAAGGCGTGACTCTAAACATGTGACTCTTGAAGATGCCAATGAAGTGTCATATCCCCAAAGGGAAACATGTTCGTCTGATGATGACATTATACCTGGGAAGTCGTGCTAACACACGATAGGTTACTCTGGTCATCATACCAATGATTTATATTATCAAGTTGGGGGTACGAATAAGTCTCGGAAGAGAAATACCCGAGAAATAGATTCTCACTACCCGTGTGCTAAGATCATCAGGGTAGTGTTGTCAAAATGTTCTTGTTCCAAGACAGTTTCAGAGAGAGTTTTTAGTGTTTGAAAGGATCTCCACCAGAACATCCAACTCCAAGCTAAGGTGTTTCCGTAGGATGAAATCAGCTGCTCAGGATGATGAATTTCTAGAAGTGTCCGTCAACATGACCGGTAAAGAGAGGTCAACGCTACACTTTAGTCCAGACTAGTTTTCGGCAGTATCCCAGTATATGACCCGATTGCGATCGGGAACCATTAAACAAAGGGATTACCAAAGAATGCAAAAGGGACTACCTTCAGATGATGAAACGTCAGATGTTTGTTCTACGATGGTTTCCGATGATACGACATCCAACGCGGGATAATCCTATGAGTCATTTATGATCAACACAAAGCAAATGGCTAAGATTCTCAAGGATGCTCTAACCAAGCAGAAAGTGAATTTTAAATTTGAAATGGAAATGGCTATGCAGGAGATGAGGGAAATGCACAACCAACAAATCGTGGCACTGACAAATCAATAGGAGAGTCTAGCCGTCATAATAATCCCAATCAAATTGATAGTGACCGGAAAGCAGACGAGAATGCCAACATGGATACCCCTCCTGTTGACTACAATGCTGGGGGTGGTCCCTCAGATAATAACAATACAAAGGAGGACTACGTTGCTTCTCCCTAGGATTGCTCAAAGAAAGATATGAGCGAGGATAAGAAGATGAGGGACTTAGAGAGCAAAATCAATGCGTTCATGAGTGCTCAAGAAGTAAAGAAGTTTGGAATACCGTATCCATACTCGAGAGAGTGTGAATCAATTCCCTACCCAACGAAGTTTAATTTGATCAACTTCACGCCGTTTGACGGAAAGGGTTCCCCCACTCAATATTTAATACACTTCAAGTCTCATTTGGAAATAATCTCCAACAACAAACCTTTGATGGTACGGTCATTCGTTGGCACTCTTCACGGAGCAGCCTTCGATTGGTATCACCGTCTTAAGCCGAGGAGTATCAATAGTTGGGATGACATAGAAGATATGTTTCTTACAAACTTCTTCGATGATGGCATTGAGGTTTCAATCGGAACGCTGTTCGATAACAAACAGAAGGACGAAGAGTTAGTCGAGAACTTTGTCAAACAATTTCAGAACAAAGCGATGAATTGCCAAGACCCAGTCAGCAAAGATTTTATCCTTGAAACTTGTCACAACATTCTTTTTCTGGATATCCTTGAAGCCATAGGAATGGCACTATCCAAGACTTGGAAGGATTTAAAGGTACAAGGAGAACGAGCCAAAGGATTCCTCAAGAGGAAGAAAGTCGAAAGGGGTCAAGCGGCGACTAATACCCCACAGCAGAATTTTGCCCCTCGGGGCAAAGGAAAAGCATAAGCGAACACGGTGGACGTAAACCAAACATTCGAGCTGCAACCACAACCGCAACAACACCAGCAAAAGGCATCTCAGCAGTCACGGTGGCAACAATTGCCTCAAAAACAAAAGACCGCAGAACCGAAATTCCCAAAGATTTAGTCTTTTAAAGAAGACGAAGTCCCTGGTATTTGCAGATACCTCATAGAGAACAACAAGATCAAGTTGCCTCCAATTCAAGATCAAGAAGACGCTAAAATGGTTAATGATCCAAAGTACCGCGTGTTCCATAGGGCGGTTCACCACCCTACCAAGTCGTGTTACGTCATCAAAGACAAAATCCAAGCTTTGATCGATGTTGAGGTCATTACGATGAAACCATCTAAAGAGAAGAAGGTAGGTGCGAACGTAGTGTCGATCAGCTTTGGATCTGTTCCTTTGAATTAGTTTCAGCCTGAAACCATAATGAACGTAGAGGTGAAGACTGACAATGATGATCCTCACAAACAACGCTAGAAAGGACTTATGCCACACACATCTGATCTGATTGAGGTTGAACAGTGGGCCGGATCGTCATCCAAGAAGAAATTAAAAGGCAAAGGAAAGTCCTGTTGCGGAGCCTCGGCCATTCTAGAAGGAAATGATGAAAGAATTCCTGCTTTCCCATTCTCCAAAGATGAACAAGATGTCTCTGTAACTAATGGAGAACCGGTCTTTGCTACCCGGAGTGAGAATGAATACCATTTCAATTACCTGAGTGCCTCTAATCAATTAGCTGAGCAGGGGGTGACCAGAAATGTTCCTTCCAAAACATTAGCTGAAATGGGAGTGGCCATAACTCCCCCCATAGTTGCTGAGGAAGATCAACAAAAGCAAAAGGAGAAGGAGCCCTTACACCAAGAGGTTCATAACTCGAGGCAGTCTCGATTCAATCAACCGATTGGAAGAGACAAACTGGGGAGCTCGAACACTTTGCATCGCTTTGATATTATGGCACAATTAGCTAATATACCGGCTAGATTAACCTTGTATGAGCTGCTACATCTTTCAAAGGACACAAGGGAAGCGCTGCAAGAAGCCTTGGCTAATTCTGAAGTTTTTCTGACTCAGATCAAGCCATCCCCTGAAGAGCCAGAGCCGTCAGTCCAACACTATAACCTAGCAGTGAACCACTTTCCCTGCATTTCATTCACCAAGGAGGACATGTAGACAAAGAATTTGAAGCATGATCAGCTCCTGTATTTCACCGAACATATTAGCTCCAGCGTCGTCAACCGGATCCAAGTCAATCCGGGTTCCGCTGTTAGCATCATGCCACTCCGATTATTGTACAGTCTCGGAATACGGCCAGTAAGCTAGCTTTTACGAGCACTACGATCTACGAATTCAATACTAGTGGGTCCATACCATTAGATAAAATCTGAGTAAAGTGCCAGATCGGAGATTTGAAGTCATAGGTCACATATTATGTGATCGACATAGAGACTTTTTATAACTTACTGTTGGAGATTTGAAGTCATAGGTCACATATTATGTGATCGACATAGAGACTTTTTATAACTTACTGTTGGGTCGACCATGTATTCATGGTAACATTATAGACCCTTCGTCCCTCCATCAATGTCTTAAATATGTAGATACTAATAACGAGGTCAAGACAGTGGTCATGGATAAGCAACTGTTTAAGGGGGTAGAAAATTATTTTACTGACTCCCTTCTCTATGGTGTTGAATCCGATACTGAACCATTGGCCCAAGGTACGGATAGCTGAGAAGAAGCTGCTACCGAAGCTGGGTTTGATTACGACGGTGGTTTTATACTTAATGATATTATACCCATTGTAATTGATCTTGATGATGGAGAGTCATCGGACAATAGTTGTAATTGGCAACTTGCTGAATAAGTATCAATAAATGATGATTTAAAGTACTTGTTGTGTCTTGATAATATCATGAAGGGGTTATACGACAACTCTGACTTGTATATGCCACTTCAATCATCTTGCATGATGAAGAAGCATGTTCAGGATTCATTTAGAATGACACTTATCATTCCTACAAAGGCAGGGGGTGAAAAGGAAGTCATCTACGGTAAAGGAAAAGAGTTTTCGGTACCAGACCACTTCTTGAGAGAAGATGACGATGATTATAAACATGCTCCTCATTTATTTAGATATGGCTCAAAAGCGCATAATCTCATGGAAAAATATGGATATCACCTTACACTCGATGAAGGCCTTTGCTTTGGTCGAGGTTCGTGAGTTCCGCCTCGTATGACCTATGTACCAAAAGAAAAACCTGATAATTATTATAGATTCAAAAGAGGTTTAGGCTATGTCTCCTCGTCTGATGGCGAGTGCTGCTAGAAAATCATTGATCAAATAAATAATAAGGGTAAAGATCAATATTCTTCTGATTCTCCAGCCTGAGATTCTGACGCTAGTCACAGAGAAATGTTCAAAAGACTAATGTTAATCATGACTACGATCGACCCCGTCATAATTAAGGAAGACGATCAAATGGCAACTTAGAAAGACCCTTGGGTTCATCACCTGAACATGCAGTATGGTGATAGGTTTGAACAAAGGGAACCCCCTACCGAGGATCAAGTAATCCAGGTGAATAAGGGTGACAAGGATAACCAGAAACCAATATTCATTAGCGATAGCTTCCCGCCAAATGAGAAAGAAGAATTGATTGCCCTCATTAGGAAATACATCGATGTTTTCGCCTGGAACTACGAGGTTATACCAGGACTCGATCCAAATATGGCAATGCACCGCCTCAAAATTAAGCCAGATGTCAAACCCGTTAAACAATAGCAAAGACGGTTTCGTCTGTAAATTATGAAAGCAATTGAGTCTGAAGTTAAAAAGCTTATTGATTCGGGTTTCGTTAGAGAGGAGCAACACCCTGAGTGGCCTGCCAATATTTTCCTGGTCCTTAAGAAGAATGGGAAAATCAGAATCTGTATCGATTTTAGAGATCTTAACATCGCCTGACCGAAAGACGATTTCCCCTTCCCATCATGGATGTTATCATTGACAACACGTGCGGATGCAGGAGAATGTCCTTCATGGACGGATTTTCTGGTTATAATCAGATAAAGATGCATCCAGATGACGAAAAGCATATCGTGTTTAGAACACCCCTTGGTGTTTTCTGCTACATGGTTATACCCTTCGCCTTGAAGAACGCAGGTGTCACATATCAGAGAGCCATGTCAAAGATTTTTCAGGAGCATCTCCAGAAGACCGTTGAATGCTATGTGGACGATCTAGTTGTGAAGAGCCATGACAAGAATGATCACATCAAAGACTTGAAGACGATGTTCGACCTAATGCGGACTCACCAGTTAAAGATGAATCCTACTAAATCTTTCCTCGGAATGTCAGTTGCAAATTTCTTAGATCCGTTGTCACCATCAAGGGTATCCACATTGACCCCGGTAAGGTAAAGTCAATTAATGAATTGTAACCCCTGAGAAACCTTAAAGAACTTGGAGGTTTACAAGGATGGTTAGCATATATCTGTCAGTTCATTTTGAATCTTTCAAGAAAGTATCAGACATTCTCCAGACTCACAAAGAAGAGCGTATCATTCAAATGAGATGACGCTTGTCAAAAAGCATTCGAGAATATTAAATAATATCTCTCAAAACCTCTAGTGCTCGTAGCACCGAAGTCAGGCAAACCATTCTTGATTTATGTCAAGACGATGAGCCACTTGTTAAGTTCATTACTTGCACAAGACGACGACAACGGTCACGAACAGCCTGTATATTACTTAAGCCGGACTCTTGTGGGCACCGAATCCCGGTATCCAATGATTGAAAGGGAATGTCTTGCCTTGGTGTTCACTATTCAAAAGATGCGGCACTACTTGGTCGAACAGACTATTTATGTCATTTTGAATGTTAACCCAATCCGAGTATTCATGATGCAGCTGGCTTTCATGAATTAGCGGTTAGTGAAATGGGCCCTGCTTTTGTCCCAGTACTATCTGTACTTTAAACAGCAGAAGTCCATCAAAGGACATGCTATTTGCGATCTTCTAGCGGCTAACCTAACTACAGATACCACCGAGATATATGACGATCTACCAGATGAAACCCACAAAGTCAATGTAACTTCCCATCAATAAGTATGGCGTTTATACTTCGATGGGGCTTCTTGAGCAGCTAACGTGGCAAGTTCTCTTGGATGTTCTAAAATCTCCTCTAGAGTTGGAGTTGTTCTAGTTTCTCTGAAAAAACATGTGATGCCTCGAGCCTACTCTCTAACCGATCCATGCTCGAATAATGTAATTGAATATAACGCACTACTCATCGGACTCCGTTTTGCTAAAGAACTGGGGGTTGAGTATCTTAAAGCTTTCGGCGATTCCTAACTCATAGTTAAGCAAGTTCAGGGAGTATATGAGGTCAGAAATCAGGATTTGATATCATACCATAAGGTGACCATTGAGTTGGCAAAATCATTTGAAGGTTTCTTCATCGAGTACATTTCACATTTACAAAACGTATATGCAGATGCGCTGGCAGCATTAGCAGCGTCCCTAGCACAGCCTCCCGAAACAGAACAGTACATTACGGTAAGAACTCACCAGCTCTTCGTGCTAATCTATGATATAGATAACAAAGAGGAGGATACTAAAGAGGTGCATTTAACCTAAGTTAAGTTCGAACCCTAAGACTGGCGTTTTTCAATCATAGACTATGTCCTACACGAGATTTTACCAGAAGATGTGAGGAGACTCAATCCGACGAAGAGCATCGAGATTCTACTATAACACAGAGAGTCAAACGTTGTATCATCGAGGGTATGATGGTTTGCTATTACGTTGCTTATCGACTAGAGAAGTGGAAGAAGTCCTTAGGGAGACACAAGAAGGAGTTTGTGGTGCACACCAACCCGGCCCCAAACTTTATGACCGCATCAGAAGGATGAGATATTTCTGGCCCACCATGATCAAAGACGCAGTCGCGTACGCTCGAAAGTGTCATGCATGTCAAATACACGCGAATTATATGCACCAACCCCCAGAGCATCTACACCATTCGGCTACATCATGGCCCTTTAAGACTTGGGGAATAGACATTGTTGGTCCTATTTTTCCCCTGTTGACCAAAGACGACCGGTTCATCTTGGCTATTACTAATTACTTCTCCAAGTGGGCTGAAGCGATTTCGCTCAAAGAAGTGAAGACGAATAACATTGTTGCTTTCATTTAGCACCATATTATCTACCAATATGGCATTCCAAGGAGAATCATATATGACAACGGTCCCCAGTTTGTCAGTAATACATTTATCAAATTTTATGAGAAGTTCAAAATTCAAGACATCTCGTCGACAGCTTACAATCCCACAACAAACCGATTGGCTAAAGCCTTCAACAAGACTATCATAAAACTTTTGTCAAAACTCGTGAAGACTAATAAACGAGATTGTGATGATAAACTCGACAAAGCTCTATGGACCTATCGCACCACAGTTCGCACGCCTACTGGAGCAATCATGTATTCTCTGGTATACGGGTGTGAAGCCGTTCTTCCATTGGAAATCCAAATTCTATCACTTCAAATTGCTCTTGTAATGGAGATTACGACCAAAGAACAACATCAGAAATGCCTTGAAGAACTCAAAATGCTCGACGAAAAGCGTTTGGAAGCTCAACAACACATTGAGTTCTACCAAGCCAGAATTTCCCGAGCTTTTGATAGAAAGGTTCGACAATGGAGTTTTAAAAAATGAGATTTGGTCTTAGCCGTCCAACGACCAATGATCATTAATTCCAAGAAGAAAGGCAAGTTCGAATCCAAATGGGAAGGACCGTTTGTGATAGAAACAGTCTATTTAAATGGCACATATCACCTTATTACCAAGGAAGGCGCCCGACTTATGATGCCGATAAACGGGAAGTTCCTGAAAAAATATTACCCTTAATACATTCAGGATAACCCATATAATGGGAAGTTTCCAGAAAAATACTACGTGTGATATTCTTAGGGATAACCCGATTATTACAAAAAAAGGAATAAGTAAGAAATCCCCATTTGGACCCTGAATGTCCCTAATGATGAAATATATCTTATTACCGAGATTAAATTCACCAACTCTCATGAATAGTTTTGCTGAGACGAGATTTGATCACTTTGATAAATCAATCTTCCCTCACAAAACCCCCACTGGTGTTTGACAATTCATAATCTTCCACCAAAAAATCCCTCACTGATCAAATCAATTGACGACAATTCCACCAAATTCCTATCAGTTAAATCTGTTCAAACTCTCGCCGTGTTTGTACACTTAACACTCACGTTGTTAAAATACTAACACGACACTCAAAAATTCTGTCCGCCAATCTTTGGCAATTTTCTAACTTGGCGTGTTAAGTCCTGATCACTTAACATCGAAATCCTCCATCGAGTGGCTAGTAGAAGTCGGTGCCATTTTCACTGCTATCAGTATCCCACTCCCACTGCTTCCTTGGTCAAACCTATAAAAGTTAGAGCCAAAGCCAGAATTCCCCCTCGATTCCTTTTATGAATGAGAGGTACACTTTCAATTTGAGCAATCAAATCTATAAAAGTTAGGATTGCCTCCTAACCTCACTTGGTCAAACCTACAGATAGTAAGGACCAAGATCGGAATGCCCCTTTCGATAAATGAAAGACTTCCACCTTTTCCTATTCGGCCAAACCTATAAAAGTTAGAGCCAAAATTGAAATTTCACCTTAATAAATAAGGAAGTCTTTTCCTAGATTAAGCAACCAACCCTATAAAAGTTAGAGTTGTTTGAATCTTTCCGATTCTCGGAGTAAAGATCCCACTCCTAGTTTCACCTTTCCAGATTCTTAGGGTGGAGATCCCACTTCGAGTCTCCTTTGCAAACGGAGGTAGAATATAAAATTCTTCCTCTTTAGTTTTGAGAGATAGAATATAAAATTCTTTCTTTCCTATTTTTGGGTTTGTCTTCACCCTAAACATGACATGGGGACAGAATATAAAATTCTTCCTCTCCAGCATCGGGTTCGTCTTTACCCTAAGAAAAGACACAATTCTTGACTTCAAATCCATGCACTTCATACACGGGGGATTTTATCTCGATCCCTAGTTAGAGATAAGTTTACGTCTAACATACATAGCTGGTTTAGTCTTTCACCAAATGAAGAAGACACCAGAATACAAATCTGGGGATTTTTATCCTGAATCCTAAGTAAGGATGAGTCACCGCCTAACACGCGTTGTCGGGTAGTGCATTCCTGTATAAATGACAAAGTCTATGTATTTAATATCATATCACTAAGAAAGTTAACTCTCTTAGCATAACGTTACTTGAAGAACAGACTTAAACAATCTGCATGCTAGCCCGATTCAAACGGTAACCGGTAAAGGCACATCAAATCCGTAATGGCTGAGGATTTGCTAAAAAATCTAAGTCTACGTCTAACACATGTTGCTGGTTTAGTCTTTCACCGAGTGAAAAAGACACCAGAATACAAATCTAGAGACTTTTATCCTTAATCCTAAGTAAGAATGAGTCAATGCCTAACACGTGTTGTCATGTAGTCTATTCCCGTGACAAAGACAAAGTTTATGTATTCAAAATCATAGCATTGAGTCTAAGAGAATTAACTCTCTTAGCACAACGTCATATGTGAAATGGGTTTTAATAATTCACATGCTAGCCTGATTCAAACGGTAATCGGTAAAAGCAAGCCAAATCCGTTAATGACTGAGGGTTTGTTAAAAATCCTATAAGTATTTATTTGTCCCAAATTCAGATAAAAAATCATGACAAAAGAAGAAACACACTAAATAAAATACTTGGCTTTCGTTAATCAATCAAGTCAAAATATACAATAGTGGAGTCTTTTAGTCTAAACGCAATCGGTGACTGAGAATATGAAGTTCCATTTTGGAAAGTTCATCTGCATAGCCCTGCTCGAGCTCGGCCTATAGATCTGCCCGAACGGAATCTTCAGAAGTGTTCAGTATCTTTGCAGCTTCACCTTTTAACCTGACCAGTCTCTCCTGTGCAGGCCCTAACTTCTCAAGCGTCTGCCAACGGGAGTTCTCTATGTCGGCTAGCTCACCTGCGATGATGACGCCAGACTCCTCGACGTACCTCAAGGCTTTCTTGAGTTTGGCTATCTCCTCACGGTTGGAATCTAATGAACTAAGTAACTCAGCCCTATCTTTGTTCTTCCTTGCGAGATTGGCCATCATTTGCATAACGGAACCCTCTTGAGACTGAAGCTCACTCCCAATGGATGATCTGATGTCATGGCATTACCTCAGCTTGGGCTCCAATTGAGAAGACACAAAGAAAGAAGCACCTATGGCCTTCAACTCCTCCAACTCCTGGAATTCTCGCTCCAAAATGACAAAGTCGGCAGTGAGAGAATCAGCTAGCTCAGGATATCCCTCCTCTCTAATCATCGTTATGTGTCGGGCAAGGGAACGCCTAAACTGATTGAAATAGTATCCCTTATAAAGGATCTTCTTGATCATTCCGTCAAAGAAGGTGACAAAATAACCAAGATCCTCACGGAATATGTCTTTGTTCGGGTCGGTGTCGGATAACAGGGCCATGACATGCTCGTATGGAGACATTGGAAACCCTACAAGTAATTGTAAAGAGGGGTAAGAAACCCTAGAATATAATGGGGAAATTCAAAATTCAGAGCGAATTATAAGCTTACCAGCGCCAACAGAAGTCCATTCAGTTTGATGTCCTATACTAGGCTCCACTAATCGAATCTCAGCAGGCTTGAGAATAGTAGCAGGCGGAACTGTCGACAGTATATCGACCCCGCTAGGTGATTTTGCAATGCCCGTCGGGTTTAGGGGAACAACAGCCTGAAGATGAGAATTGAACGGCTCACCCATAGCCATGCTTCCCTCCAATGGGGAAGAGACAGAACCCTCAGGTAAACTGGGGATGCCAGAAATCATAGCCGTATCAGTCCCAGTGGCTGGTCCTACAATTAGAATTCTTTATCAGTCAAATAGAGATTTTGACAAATAAAGAGAATGACGGTGTAAGGGATTATATGCATACCTGCAAATAAACCACCCTCAGGTAAACTGGGGATGCTAGAAATCATAGCCGTATCAGTCCCAGTGGCTGGTCCTACGATTAGAATTCCTTATCAGTCAAATAGATATTTCGACAAATGAAGAGAATGACGGTGTAGGGCATTATATGCATACCTGCAGATGAACCACCCTTAGGTAAACTAGGGATGCCAGAAATCGTAGTCGTATTAGTTCTAGTGGCTGGTCCTACAATTAGAGTTCCTTATCAGTCAAATAGATATGTCGACAAATGAAGAGAATGATAATGTCAGAGATTAGATGCAAACCTGCAGATGAACCACCTTCAACGGATGGTCCTGCAGCCTCCCTGGTAGCCTACTCTGCCAACATCTCAATGAGCAACCTAGTGTCGGATCCCAAGAAGCTCGATGCTGAGACATACATGTGTTCACTAAATCCCCCAAGATCCATACCATGAAAAGTCCCATCCTCGATTGGTCTCTCTAGCGTGGTATCTACACGAGAGTTTAAGTGTTGGATATATATAAAAAAGAAGCTAAAGTTCATAATAAAGAAGTTCAGATTCACCTGTGGTAGTGGCAGGAGGCTCTTCTACCCTGATATGCGTGCCCGTGTTCTTCAATTTGTCTAAAAGAGAATGAAGCGCGAAAATGATTAAAGGGGGAATGAATTCTGAATTGCCTAACTCCTTTAACTACCACTCGAATGATGTATTACCGATATTAGATATACTTGGACGTAGAATCCTCGGCTCAACGTTGTCATCCTGGCCAGCATCTCTATTTTCTCTAACATACGTAGGCTCATCACTGATAGCATAACACATTTGCTGCACAAAGCTCGAGCTATCGAAATGGCCTGGATCAGAGAACACAGAGTCGTATGGAAGTTCGCCTCCTCCATGACTTCCTGAAACACAGAACATGACTAGGTTCAGGGAATCCAGAATATCACTATTTTAAAAGTTATACAAATAGTGGAGCATTACCTTTTTCCCCACCAGCAACTATGTTACCACGTAACTTTGCGTCGCGGGCGCGCTGACCAATATACGACTTATTGAGCGGTCTTCTTCCACTTTGGAGGACAAACCTCCACAGGACCAACATGACGCTCATGCATAGATTTAGTATGCATCTTGACCTGTGCGGAAGCCTAGGTGTTGGATCATGATCTCGTGTAACAAAAAATAAGGGGCTCATGCTCATCAACTATCCTACCTGAAGTGACAAGAGTCATCTTGTTAGGATAAGTAAATAAAACTTTTCGTTCCGATTTTTGAGGAGTCGGTTGAGATCTAGAAAAGGTAAAGCATTGAGACCAACAAGAAAATGCTAGATCCATTAATTCCTAAAGGAAAGAGTCTGACAGACCTGTCTCATATTCTTTCCCACCAACTCCAAAGTTGGTGTCCTTGTCCCTCATTTCTTCTTCAGAAGTCTCAACCTTAGCATCAATAGGAAGGAGCTTCTCATCATCCTCCATCCTATCTTTGCTTGAACGGGAGGGTTTGACAGGTTTCTTTCCCCGCTTCTTCAAAAACTCGGCCTTACGAGCAGCTTTGATAGTCGTCTGAAACAAGTGCTCAGCCTCCAACTTCGAGAGGCCCTTCACATCCAGAAGCTTGTTGGCAGAAAGGATCTATTTGTAACTAAGAAAGGTAAGCAATGGTTTGCGTTTGGATGAAGGAAGAGCGAAATAGGCACCTGTGCAACCCGTCATAGTCCAGAGCCATGGTCGGGCGCCGTCGATAAGGCCTCCTTCAGTCCTCAAGCCTCGGTTTGTGTTCCTAACATAAAGTTGGTCATAACCAAACTGACGAGTGAAACAGCAAGGAAGATAGGGCTCTATGTGGCAACACCCTCCACCCGAAAGACGAGGTATCCAACGTGGAGGTTCACCAACCAACGGAAGCAACCAATATCAACGGAAGTCCGACCGACCCCCGATTTCTCCTCATCAATCAATACGTCATCATAACAACCCGAGAAATGTGGAAAACATTTGAAGAATTCCTAGCACTTACGAACTTAAAGCTCTCGCTGTGTCTCGGTGAAGGTCTTCGCAAACTACTTGCACCCCTCTAACAACTGCAGAAAAGGGACAGAGGCGTCGGTAGTACTAGGCGCCGACATCAAATCAGGACGATGAAGGACTAGCCATGCCATCAAGTACGTATACGGAAGCTTGACCTTTATGGAGAGAATCTCGGTCGACTGTTTAGAACCCACATGTGTAAAACCATCGACCAAATATCTAAGCCCGCAATGAATATCGGCGACCATCGCCGGAAGCAGAGAGAGATCCTTCCTGTGAGTTAGCTGGATGGTAGGGAGGAGGTTCTCAACAGGCAAAGCGTCGGAAAACTGATATGGAATGACTCACTTATTCAACCAAAGGGTGAGATACCCCGCCAGAAGGGTCTTAGGCCGAATAGGCTTCCGTGCATGACAAAGGAACGTCCGAAATTTATTCCCCACTGGAAAAGAACCCTCAACACCAATGATAGTAAATGAATAAGCGTCAGCCCTCTCAATTAAGTCATTAATGGCAGAAGGTGTCAAAGGAGCCAACTCACAAATGGTCTCGCCTGAACTACTCTCCAAATGCTGAAATAAATAATCAACAACCTGCTTCAAGCTGTCCTGCTTCTTCCTCTTCGCCAGAGGACTCATCCTAACAAGGGATGTATGATAATGACACGTAATGTCCCAGAGCGTGTCATACATGTTGGAGGAATCTCTCTTTAGCTGTCCCAGCTACAGGTTAGAGGAAAAGTACTCTTGATATGGGTAATCTCCCATTGGAAGACCAGAAACTTTGTGCTTCTCATAGAGAGCTAACCCTAACTCTCCACTGCAAGTCAGAAAAGTGTTACTATCAGGGTTATAAGACTCCAGTAATGCTAAGAAATGATAGCTGCTAACCGAAAATCTGTACATAGTGGCTCATATAGGTGCATACAATCCGCTGCATTTCAGCTCACTCTCCCAACGTCCCAAAATATAACTAGTCATATGAGTTCACCACATTTTAGGTGGTGAATATGACCAACCAAAGCATCTGAATTCCTTCAGAGGTAACTGTAGGTGTAAATTTTGATTTCCCGAAATAGGGGTATCGTTTGTATTGATAAGAATAGATTATTACAAACTAATGAATCAAACAACAGAAGTGGAGGGTAGGCCCTCCTTGTTTAATGTGGGGACTTTGGTAGTGATAGGATGCCTCACTCGGTTCTCGCACCGAGTCTGCTTCCCTTGGACGATTCGATCTAGGTTGCTGGTGAACTTATGTACGTAGTAAAAACTCGTGCTGATCGAGTTTGGGTTTCTGAGTTCGGTGGCGGTCAGGGCCCGAAGCTAGGAGAAGATGCTACAGTGCAAAGATCATGCAAAGATCCTGTCATCAACTCAGTCGAGAGTTGAGAGCTAATGGTCCGACTAACTGATTAGATTAATCAAATAACTGCGAACCTCCTTCCCGTAGCCAGGAGAGGCTCTTAAATAGAGGATAGATGGCGTGGTCACTCCCTTGAAACATGGGATGTGACCATGTACTTTTAGGAGATACTATGCTTCTCACTTGTACCATGAGTGACTTCTTGATAGGATCGGGGTACTGTGCTCCTCTCCTTCACATCGTGGGAGATGGGAAAGCCCATCCCCATAGGTGATGTTGCGGCAGCCAGGTACTCTGGCGAGTCTGGCGAGTTTACCGATCGCAGGCGAATTCGGCTCTTGAGCAAACTTAACTCGTGTGGGTGAGTCAAGTGTGCAGGCGAGTGTAGCGACATCGTGGATTTGACTGGTCGCTTGCACTATGGACGGCCGCTTGATGGGCTCTAAGTACTGTGCTCCTCCCCTTCATGTCATGGAAAATGGTAAGGCCCATTCTTGTACGTGATGTTGCGGCCGCCAGGTACTCTGGCGAGTCTGGCGAGTTTACCGATCGTAGGCGAATTCGGCTCTTGAGTAAACTTAACTCGTGTGGGAGAGTCAAGTGTGCAGGCGAGTTTCTAATCACTTGGCGGACCACCAAATTCGTAGACGAATTTGGTGATCGCGTGGTCTATGTTCGTGC
>NC_033800.1:117757336-117778241 GCF_001876935.1 Asparagus officinalis
TAGTCAAGCACACGGGTGAGCCTAATTTTCAAGTCGTGCGGGGGACTCGAATACGCAGCCGGATTTCAAGCTTATCTGCAAAGGTAATTTTTACCGTCTACAGTAACTTCCTCCCAAGCCTAGCCAGACGATTCCTTACAGTATGGGCGGCTGCTGACACCTCGTCCGGTGGTGCTGTATCAAGTCCCAAAATCCCTGGTTGAAGGCTACGAATATGATTATATCCATCAGAACCTAGGGTTTTATGATGGGAAACAAAGCCACAGTGAACTCGATCATGGTCATCTGTAATATTCCAAGACATCTGCCGCCGCACAGCCTGCGTCTCCAAATGAGCGAGAGAATGCTGACGGGGAATAGAAGGGATGTATAAAAGGCTCCCGCCATCATCATTCAACCAATGCTCATCATCAAGAGTCAATTTAGATGGATCCTCAGCATGGTCCCCGAATAAATAATCAGGCTTCTCTAAAGCCTGGGTGGAAATAGAATCTTTAGTAAATGCAACATCGGTAATCAGCTGGCATAATAAATGTTGACCATCTTATATCAATCGATGAATCTCCTCGGGACAACTCTCATTAAACTGAGGGGTCGGACCAATAGCCTGCTTGTCAACGCTAGTAATGAAAGTCTCCCTGTTGCAACCGCTAGTAGCATAAGGTGGAAAGCCATCTGCGGGGAACTCAACTGTAACAAAACAACAAAGAATTAGAAAATTATTTCTAAATTATACAAGGATTGAATTCATCTTACAAACCATTGAGATAGAGTCACTCTTTGGATGATTGACGAGACGATTCCATTTGTCTTACACAAGAAGGGCAGTATACATTATCACGTAAATAACGTGATAATATACCCCAACCAACACAGTGTAATATAACGTAAAATTGCCCCATATCCCCAAAGACGTAAATTGGCCAAGCGATACACATCTTTTGAAGCATCAATCCCCATGAAGGAGAACGTCGGCTCTTCCCGAATGACTCGCGAAGGAGCCAAATGAGGATACAACGGAACTTGAAGTAATCCTGAAGCCTCAATCCCCACGAAGGAGGATGTCAGCTCTTCTTGAATAACCCGCGAAGAAGCCAAACGAGGATACAACGGAACTCGAAGTCATCCCTAAGCCTCAATCCCCTCGAAGGAGGATGTGAGCTCTTCCCGAATGACCCGCGAAGGAGTCAAACGAGGATACAAAAGAACTCGAAGTCATCCCGAAGCCTCAATCCTCGCGAAGGAGGATGTCAGCTCTTCCCGAATGACCCACGAAGGAGTCAAACAAGGGTACAACGGAACTCAAAATCATCCCAAAACCTCAGAAATCATAAAAGCTCACCTCCGTATGAGGAAGCTACGGGAGTCTCCCTCTCGCTATGCTGAGAAGATGAGCGGCTTCTATAAAAACGCAGTCGACGCGGAGACATGGTTAACCTGTAACGAAAATCAACGAATCAGGTACAATCATGAATTCAAGAACCCGAAATTAAAAGGGAAATTATGAATTTAAACGAAAATCCTACAAATAAAACGAGATTTTACGGTTGAAGTCTAATTAAACCTACGGGTTTCATACATGCAAACAATGGGTTTAATTTTGCATTTAAAGCCATCATGATCAATTTTGGGAATAAAATACCCAAAATACTCCTCATATTCAAGGCTCAAAGTTAGTCATGAACACATATGATTTTCGGTCCTACTTTACACAAAATCCCCCTAAAGTTTTCCACCATGGGTATGTAACCCAAGCTTCCAAAATTTCAACCCTTTTGCAAAAAACACCTCAACAAAATTTTGGCCTTTTTGCACATAAAACCCCCAACAAATTTTCGCCTTTTTGCATGAAGCACCCCTCAAAATATCGGCGAAATTAGCATACAATCCAAGCCCCAAAAGTTTAGTCCTTTTGCACAACATCCCCTTAAAGATTTCGGCCAATTTTTGCATAAAATCCCACCATAAGAATTTCGGCCTCAAATGCATGAACGCCCTTACAATTTTTGGTCCTATTCAAAACCCACCTTCAAGATTCATTCTTTTTCACAAAACCCACTTCATGAGAGCAAAAAGCTACAATCTTTGCATACAAATTCATGAATTTTTGACTACATACTCACACAACAAGAGTAAAGTTTCAAACTTTACATCCAAACCATAAACTTTTGGACCAAAATCAAGTGTGCAACATAGAGGGGATGAAAGAGAAACTTACCCAACTCAAGAACCCAAGTCTTGAATTTGAAGATTCCACAAACTCTAGCTTTGAGAGGAAAGGATTTTCGGCCAATAAAGAAGAAAAAATTCAAAATTTTTGGAGGGGTTTGGGGTTTTAAAGGCAATAGTTTGAATGTGTTAAGAGTTCTTGAAGAAAAGAAACAATGGGTTTGGAGGAAGAGTTTGGGTAAGAGGAAGAAGAAGGAGGAGTTTTAGGGGGGAAAGAACTCTAATTTGAATTTTAGAACAAAAGGGGTAGGGGGAAGTACAACAAAAGGACAAAAAAAGAACAAAAAATAATAATAATAATAATAGGGGGTGGGGGGTGTCTCGGCTAAGGCCGAGACACTCTCAGTGTCTCAGGCCTAGGCCGGGTCCCCCAGGTATTTTTATGATATTTTTTCACAGTGTTTTTGCCCGTTTTTGGTTGCTCCGATAAAAATCAACATCAGTCAACACCGATCGATGCGAAACCCTAAGGTTAACGTCGATCAACTTGTAGCCCTTGGTCAATGCCAGTCAAGGCGTGCGATGAAAGTAAACGTCGCTCGATGCGAAACCCTAAGGTCAACGCGTAGCCCTAGGCCAACGCCAGATAACGTGTTGTGATAAAAGTAACACTGATCGATGCGAAACCCGGAGGTCAATGCTGGTCAACATGTAGCCTCAGGTCAACGCCAGTCAACACGTTGCGATGAAAGTCAACGCCGATCGATGCGAAACCCTAAGGTCAACACCAGTCAACGTGTAGGCCTAGGTTAAAACTAGTCAATGTGTTACGATGAAAGTCAACACCGATCGATGCGAAACCCTGAGGTCAATGCTGGTCAACGCGTAGCCCTAAGTCAACGCTAGCTAACATGTTGCGATGAAAGTCAACACCGATCGATGCGAAACCCTGAGGTCAACACCAGTCAACGTGTAGCCTCAGGTCAATGCTAATCAACGCGATGTGATGAGAGTCAACGCCGATCTATGTGAAACTCTAAGGTCAACACCGGTCAACACGTAGTCTTAGGTCAATGCGAGTCAACGCGTTGCGATGAAAGTCAACGCCAATCGATGTGAAACCCTAAGGTTAATGCCGGTCAACGCGTAGCCTCAGGTCAACGCCAGTCAATAGGTTGCAACGAAAGTCAATACTGATCGATGCGAAACCCTAAGGTCAACACCGGTCAATGCATTACGATAAAAGTCAACACCGATCGATGCGAAACCCTAAGGTCAACGCCGGTCAACGTGTAGCCTCAGGTCAACGTGTTGTGATGAAAGTCAACGCCGATTAAAGCGAAACCTTGAAGTCAACGCCGCTCAACGTGTAGCCTCAGGTCAACACCAGTCAACACGTTGCGATGAAAGTCAACACAGATCGATGCAAAACCCTAAGGTTAACACCAGTCAACGCGTAGCCTTAGGCCAACACCAGTCAACGCGTTGTAATGAAAGTCAACGCCGATCGATGTGAAACCCTTAGGTCAACGCCGGTCAACACATGATTATGAGTCAATGCCAGTCAACGCGTTGTGATAGAAATAAACAATTCAAAGTTAACTCAATGACACAAGCCAAAACCAACTTACCGACTTTGATTCGAGACTTTGACGACGGCCAGACGATAAACGCAGCGCCGAAAAAACTTTAGTTATTCATCAAAATATTGAATAGACTAAAAATCAAAGAAGTCAATGATCGAAGCTAACTACAGGTCCTTTCACATCGACTGAAGGCTGGACCGATCATATCCAAAGTATTTCAGGCTCTTTTATAAAAGAAACGAGACTTAAACACTTTGGAGGGGGTATCTGTATGCATCTAAAAATGCCTATAGGTTCCCACACACAGCTCGAGACAGAGAGAAGATGATGAACATCACTATCCGAGTCATAAAATCTTATTTGACGTTGATAAGCGCATGAAGTGAGTCGACGAACTGTGTGAAGCAACGAAACTTCAAAATAACGAAAACACAAACTGATCAGGAGCTACGCTTCTTTTACGAAACACAAAGAGCCCTTCGTGTCCTATACACTCCACATGTCATTCAACTATGGTATCTTGTAGATTTTCTCGTCAGCTTTCCAACACATATTGAATCGCGTAATTCCGAGTTCTGAGGATGAAAATACGGTGAAAATGAACGGGACGGGCGAAACAGTGCCCCGGACCTTAGCGGAGACACCGCAGGTGTCTTGGCCGAGGCCAAAACACCAGAGATGTCTTAGCCTAGGCCGAGACACTTATGATGTCTTAGCTTTGGCTGAGACACTATGGGTGTCCCAGACCCTAAAATGCTATTTTTGCTGTTTTTGAGCTATTTTTCGATCGTTAACCACCTGAATTTGTTCCAACTGATCCAATGTTATCCAAGAAAGTGATAAAGTAGTTATAATTGAAGATAAGAGTGAATCAGTCATTCTTATCTGAAAACAAAGGTCACAAAGCCTATAAATAAGCCATAGGGCATTTGTTTGCATAAATCTGGAATTCTCGAGCGTCGGCAAAGCCCTGCTAAATTGAAAACTAAAGGAGCACGAATTTCAGAAAAGAGGAGAAGATCTGATCGAGTTCTTCAGCATTAAGAAGAAGAGTTTGTCAGATCTACAGTTCTCGGTTCCTTTCCTTGAGATTGCCTTGTTGCGGTGATCTCGAGAAGAGTGGTTTTCTTACTATTGCCGAGATAATTGCTTTGGTTTATTGATTCATTCACGAATCAACAAAGCCCCGGATTGATCTGATCATTTGGTAGTCCATGGATGTTTTCATCGAAAATTGTTTTCTTCATTGTATAACTCATTACAACTTTGATCGTTACAATAAGTTCAAAAAGGATCGGTCTTCTTATAAGACCTTTACACAATGAAAATAAAAGATACAATTTTCTTGAAAATAAATACAAGATCCGTTTATCATCTCCTGCTTGCGTGGGTGTCTTCGCCTGTGCCGGGGTTTATCCATGGACCACCTTTGATCAGATCCGGTTGCTGAAAATTCGGCAGAGCTCCTACCTCACTAAGGAGGTATTTGCTTAAAACGCTGAAATTGACCAAACAAAATTAGTAGCTCTTCTCAAGATTAAGACCATGCCTAATTTTGACGAACAGATGGGAACAGGCTTCAGATCCTTCGAATTGCTCTTTCTTTATGCCGGGATTCGCCGGGATCTCGCTAGCCCTTGCTGAAATTCGTGCTCCCTTGCTCTCCAACTCGGCAGCACCTCCTCATCTTGATAATTAATTCCTCCCCGCTGAAAGGAGGCCTTAGGCTTGTATTTATAGGGCTCCGGATGCGGGTTTTGGGATAAGAATGATGGATTCCTCCTTATCTTCAGTTAATAACTGATTAACCATGTTTAGAGATAGGATTTAAGAAGTTAGGAACCTCTGGAACTGAAAAGATCTCGTGAAAACCCATCAAAATCGCTAAAAACACATTTTAAGGTCAAATCTGTGCGAAGGGGCGCGGGGCGGAACGATCCGACCCGCGCGGGCGCGGTTGGGTCGCACGCACGCTTTTTTGGCCTTTGGTGTTTTCCGGTTTTTCGGGACTTGTAGTTTCTCTGGCCCGTTTTGTTTACTCGCCCGTCGTGTTGACTTGTACGCTCCACGCAAGTTAATTGACGCACGTTGATTGATGCCAGCGTGCTGATTGGCATGCGTGTATTAACCGACGTGCGCGAGCTGAATGATGCGCGCGTGTTGAATGACGCACGCGAGCTGATAGACGCACGCGAACTGATTGACGCACGCGAGTTGAATGATACGCACGTGCTAACTGACTGTTGGGCGTGTTTGGACGCTTTGAGTTGATTGACGCGTGCGGGCCACTTGGCGTTTGTTCGCGGGAAAAATCGTGTCTTTCTTCATTGATGATATCATTGTACACCTTAATAATCGTTTATCGAGTTACAAAGATCCGGTCTGTTTATAAGAGCCGGTTACAATGAAAATCAAAATACAAATAAAGAAAAATTACAACTTGTTTCCTTCTTTGTCGAACGAATCGCGAGCTCCTGTTTTGCGGTCACTCGCTTTGTGTGGGTTCTTTGCCTGCGCCGGGGTTATTTGCCGTGGACCACCGCGTGATCTCGATCCGATCGGATCTACACGATATGACGGGTAATATTCCACCAAGGGAATAATAGCCGGGAGGGATTGTTTCACCAAGGAAACAATCGCTCGAATCTCGGGATCTAAGAACCAAGCTTAGATCCGGAGCGTGATCGTGTAGATCTCAGATCCAATCCTCTCGAACTCCTGCCTTATTTGGCGTTGGGGATCGCCGAGCACCGGATCTGAAAGTCCAAGTCTCCAAGCCTTCAAAGTTGTGATCTTTTTTTAGATCTGAGTCTTCAATCCAACAGGGCTTCGCCTCTCTCCAAAATTTCCAACCCCTTAACAGATCTAGAGTCCAAAAGCAAAAGTGCAAAAAACAATACAGATCGACAATGAATAAACATAAAAGGAACAAAGATTAGAGATGCTCAATATTGTCTTTGTCGCGTCGATCTGGAATTTTCTGAAGCAGCACTCGCTGTAATGATGGTACTGGGTCATCCGGCTCTGAGTCTACTTCGCACAGCTTCTAACGGATCGTAAAACGGAGTCTTCTACGAATTTCTATGAATTTCTGAGTGAAGGCTGCGCTTCTGCGTATTTTCTACGTATTCTGCCTGTATATCTTCTCTTTTCTGCCTCTCTAACCTTTTTACTGCCGTCATTAGCAGTCCTTAAATAGGATTTATTACCCCTAGGCAGCTTAGGGTTTTAATTCTGGCCGTTGGATGTGCCAAATGTCGTCATCTGGGCACTAATAAGAGTCCAAATCTGGTTATAACTCCAAAAGAGATCTTGAATGAATCAGTGCCGTTCGATCTTGATCGGGTTGCTCATGTGTGTCCACGTGGCGCTCAATGATTTGCTGAATTCCTTTCCCACGGATCGCAATCAGATGGCATCGTCTGCAGCCGTTGATCATGCGGGAATCTCAAGGCAGCTTCACATGGAAGCTATGGACAAATCGCGAGAATCAAGGAGCTTGATTCACATGATTGCTGTTGAATAATTTTCGTAACCCCTCAACTGGCAGAAGCCGGTTACCACAACATGAAATGAATGGGCTATCAATTGGGCTTTTGAGAGAATAATTTAAATTAAAATCCCTTGGACTTCTCATGCTGTTGTTTGCTGCATATGTGGCCGAAAGATACAAGCAATGGGCTTTTTTTAAAAAAAAACTATATCTTATCTTTGCTCAAGCCAATTGCTTGTTTGCTTCAACCTGTAACCCAACACGTTTTTCCGTTTCGCGTGTCACGTTGACTCGTATGCTTCACTGATTCATTTCATACATTTCGTAACTCGGAGGTGGATGATGAGTATGCGGGCCACTTGGAAGTGGGCGGTGAGCGTGTTGACCACTTGGAGCTGGCCGGTGAGCACGCGGGCCACTTGTTTTGCTTCATACGCTTGTCGGTGTCAGATAATCCTCTTTGACTCGGATAATGGCGTTCATCGCCTTCTCTTTGTCTCGAGCTATGCGCAGACACCTATAGGCATTTTTAGACGCCTACAGATACCCCCTCCAAAGTGTTTCAGCCTCGTTCTTTTATAGAAGAGTCTGGAATACTTTGGATATGATTGTCCCAACCTTCAGTCGGTGTAACGGGACCTTGGAATGGCTTCTGTTCTTGATTCCTTCAATCGAGTTTCGGATCGCCCGGCACTGACTTTTCATCGCAACGCGTTGAGTGGCATTGACCTAGGGTTACGCATTGATCGACGTTAACATTAGGGTTTCGGATCGTCAGGCGTTGACTTTTTATCATAACGCGTTGAGTGTTGTTGACCTAGGGTTACGCGTTGACCTGCTTTGACCTTAGGGTTTCGGATTGCCCGACATTGACCTTCATTGTCTTAAGTCCGTTCCGCATGTGACGTTGTGCTAAAGGAATGAACTCCCTTAGACTTGATGCTACGACTTCGAATACGTAGACTTCGTCTTTCTCACGGGAATAGACTACCCGGCGACGCGTGTTAGGCGCTGACTTTAGGATTTTTGGCTAACCCCAAGCCTTTAACGGATTTGATTAACCTTTACCGACTACCGTTTGAGTCGGGCTAGCATGCGAATTGTCTAAATCCGTTCCGCATGTAACGTTGTGCTTAGAGACTGAATCCTCTAAGACTTGTTGCTATGACTTTGAATACATAGACTTCGCCGTTGTCATGGGAATAGGCTACCCAGCAACGTGTATTAAACGTTGACTTATCCCTCCTTAGGCTTCGGGATAAAATACCCCAGAATCGAACTCTGGTGTCTTTTTCTACGGGGAAAGACTAAACCGGCGACGCGTGTTAGGCGTCGGCATATCCTTTCTTAGGATTCAGGATGAAATTCCCCATGCGTGTAAGGCATGGATTTTGGTGTTATTAATAACAACCTGTCACAATGTTGAATATGTGAACGGGTGTTCTTTTTAAACGGTTAAGAACTGACCGGCAGCGCGTGTCAGGCGCAGACTTATCCTTGCTTAGGTTTCAGGATAGAATACCCCAGAATCGAACTCTGGTGTCTTTTTGTGCAGAAAAAAGACTAAACCGGCAGCGCGTGTTAGGCGCAGACTTATCCCTGCTTAGGATTCGGGATAAACTTCCTAGGATGAATCCTGAATTCTTCGAAAAGGATTGGTATGGGGAAGGAAGAATTTTATATTCTATTCCCCGAACAAAGAAGGAAAGGAGACTCGAGGTGGGATCTCCACCCCCAGAATCCGGAAAGGTGAAACTAAGAGTGGGATCTCCACTCCGAGAATCAAAAAGATTCGGATAACCCTAACTGTCGGAAGGTTTGATTATCGAACTAAAGATGAATTTCTCGTTTATCGAGAATGAATCGTGGTTTTGGTCCTAACTGTAGGAAGGTTTGACCAAGTGGGAGGTTTGAGGTGACCCTAACTGTAGGAAGGTTTGATCACTCGATTTGAAAGTGGACCTCTCGTTCATTGGAGGAATCGAGAGGGGTTTTTGGTTTTGGTCCTAACTGTAGAAAGGTTTGACCGAATGGAAGGTTTAAGACGATCCTAACTGTAGGAAGGTTTGATCGCTTGATTTGTGGACCTCTCGTTCATTGGGAGAATCGAGAGGGGATTTTGACTGTGGTCCTAACTGTAAGAAGGTTTGACCAATCAGGAACTTTACGTCCAGACTCTAACAGAGAGAGTGTTGAGTGCACAGACACAGTGAGAACTTGAATGGGAGTCCTTATTCATTACATTGCTGTGGTTTTGGGAACTTCCCGTTACATAAATCGTCCACCCCCAGTTTCCTCTGCGGAACTGGTTCGGACATTATTATCAGTTAACTAACCGGGTTATCCTTAAGAATATTAGCTTAATATTCTCCAGGAACTTCCCGTCAAAAGTGGGGAAACAGTTTAGACTCATATACCTATTGGAGTATTAAGAAGCAGTTTATACTCGTATACTTTTCGGAGTGTTGAGAAACAGTTTATACTCGTATACTCTTTGGAGTGTCAGGAAGCAGTTTATACTCTTATACCGGTCGGAGTTTTGCCGTTTTTATTTGGCTTACCTTAGCGTTATAACGCCGGCTTCGACCAAGGTCTGAATGCTATTCCTGAGAGCAAAGCAATCCTTGGTGGGATGAACAACCCTTCTGTGGTATGCACAGTACTTTGGGTCCGTAGTGTTATCAGCTTCCTCCTGATTCGTGATAGGTGGTAGCTTGATCTTGTTGCCTTCGAGGAGCGATTCGAAGATGGTTGGAACGTCTTCGTCCTTGAAGGAATACTCTCTCTGGAGTCTCGGACCCGAAGTCTTCTGCTGCCTTCGGGATTGCTGTTGTGACGCTTGATTAGCACCACCAGCAGCTGCAGGTGCTTTGCCCTTACCACGGGAAGCGAAGTTTGAGTCCAGCAGATTAACCGTCGGTTGGTTCCTTTCGGCCTTCTTCCTTTTAAGGAAGCGTTCGGCTTGTTCACCGCGCACCTTCAGATCCTTCCAAGTGTCAGACGGTGCTGTCCCCATTGCCTCCAATACGTCCAATGCGAGGTTGTTGTGGCAAGTCTGGAGAATGAATTCCTCGGTGATCGGGTCCCGGCAATTCATCGCCTTGTTCCGGAACCTTTTGACGAAGGTGTCGACTAACTCCCCGTCTTTTTGTTTCTCGTCGAGCAACGATCCGATAGAGATCTCGGTGTCGTCGTCGAAGAAATTTGCAAGGAACTTCGTCTCCATGTCATCCCAGCTGTTCACGCTTCCTGGCTTGAGGCGACGATACCAATCGAAGGCAGCTCCGCGAAGAGTGCCGACGAATGACCGCACCATCAGAGGCTCGTTCCCAGAGATAGCACCCAGGTGCGATTTGAAATAAATCAAATGCTGGGTGGGGGAACCCCTTCCATCGAACGGCGTGAAGTTGATTAGACTAAACTTCGCCGGATAGGGGATTGATTCCCATTCCCTCGGGTATGGACAAGGAATGCCCGTTTTCTTTACCTCTTGAGCAGACAGCAACGTATTGATTTTACTCTCGAGGCTTTTGATCTTCAAGTCTTCACTTGTATCCCCGTTGGCATCCTCACTACCACCCCCTGCATTGATGGGAGGGTTATTGGCATTGTGAGCTTCATCCCCATCCGCGTGCTCCTTTTCCTGAGCAACCTGGTTACGGTGGCTTGGTTCACCTTGTTGGTTCCTGAATGCTTGGATTTGCTGTTCATGCATCTCTCTCATCTGCTGCATGGCCGTCTCCATCTCGAATTTAAAACTTTCTTTCTGCTTAGCCAAAGCGTCTTCAAGCATTTTGGCCATTTCTTCCGCGCCTATCATGAATGACTCGCGGGGTTGTCCTTCGCTGGACACTGTATTGTCCGATGCGACAGCAGAGCAGGAATCCGATTCTTCATCTTCCGAAGGCAATCTTATCCGAACCCTACCATAAGTTCCTCGTGCGATGGCTCCGGACTGCAGACGGGTTACACGCCGGGACGCTTCCAGAAACGATTTGAGATCAATCTGTGTCGATGTCTCTTTGCTGGTCATGTTGGCGGTGACCTTCGGAAATTCTCCATCCTTAACCACTGTTCTTCTTTGCCGGAAGCGCCTATGCCTTGGTTTTGGCGTTTCGGTGCCGAGCCTTTCGAACACTGAAATTCTCTCGGGGACTCCCTTGATGCAGTTGCATTGAGACAGTACTACCCGAATGAGCTTGGCACATGGGCACTGAGTTTCGAGCCCTTGAGGGCTTCTTTTTCTTGTTTTGTTCGTACCCCCAGCACGATAGTACAACTCGTCCATTTGATCGGAGTAACCTATCGCGTGTTGGCATGATTTCCCAGGTATAACGTTATCATCCTCGGATGACAACGTTTCCTTCTGAGAGCAAACTGCCTTATTTGGACTTCCGAGAGTCACTCGCCTCGAAACACGCCTTTGTAGACATGAATTCTCAGCGGGCTCCCGAACTTCGATGCGCAAGGTAGTGCGCTTGGGTGCCGTAAACTCTTTGTCATGTTGAGGGTTGTGTCGACCCCCAGCATGTTGATTAGTTCGGAGCCTCTTCATCGGGCCCGAGCGTTCATGGACTTCGTTGCGCTCGTCGGGAATTGGACCGAGGCGCTCCAAGATTGACCTCCTTCCTCGGGATGGTTCGGGAGGTTGAACTCGTTTTGAAGGCTGTAAAGGTCGATCCTCGGCCTGACTCACCACTTTGGACTTTGGCCTCCATATTTTGTGAGTTAGTGGTGATTTCTTGGCTACTCCATTCTGCCACCTTCTACGGGCTTCTTGAACTTGAGCTCGTGCTTGTGCTGAGAGTGCGCGGCGCTTCTGAATGCGATCCTCCAGCGTTGAACGGTTCCGTTTGACACGGATCCATTCGTTCGTTGGTGGCTTGGAGGAGTTGCCATTCATTGGTTGTTGAGGTCGTTCGCCTCTTCTGTTCTTCAGATCCGTGTTGTAACGGATCCCGTCCACAGATTCCATTGCCTTTGCGATTTGTTTCGCAAGGCGCTGACGTTGCCTTTGGCGGGCTCTCTTTGAGAGAGTCACTACGCCCTCGGCAACGGAAGATTCGGCCAGAGCAGATCTGACCTGGTTGGAAGGAGAGATCTCACCCGATGCAGCTTCGGCATCAAACGGGGCGAGATCTTCGTTGGCAGCTTCAACTTCTTCGTACCAACGAAGTTTTCTCTTGGAAGAGAGCTTTGGAGACTTGGACTTGCGAGGGGAGGTGGATTCGGACGAGGATGACAGATACTCCTCGAACTTTTGTTGGTCGAATTCGTACTCGACCTCCTCCTCGACCGGGATCGGGATCCGCGGCTGCGACGCGACAGCTTCGGCAGTAAAGCTGTTGGCTCCCACTGTGGTCGCCAGATTGTTCGCGGGAAAAATTGTTGCTTTCTTCATTGTTGATATCATTGCTATCTCAGTTAACAACTTTATGCGTTACAAAGATCCGGTCTTTTTATAAGATCCGGTTACAATGAAAAATCAAAGAAAACGAAGTAAAGATTACAATTTTTTCCTTATTTGTCGAACTAATCGCGAGCTCCTGTTTTGCGGTCGCTCGCTTTGGTGGGTTCTTTGCCTGCGCCGGGGTTATTTGCCGTGGACCACCGCGTGATCTCGATCCGGTCGGATCTACACGATATGACGGGTAATATTCCACCAAGGGAATAATAGCCGGGAGGGATTGTTTCACCAAGGAAACAACCGCTCGAATCTCGGGATCTAAGAACCAAGCTTAGATCCGGAGTGTGATCGTGTAGATCTCAAATCCAATCCTCTCGAACTCCTGCCTTATTTGGCGTTGGTGATCGCCGAGCACCGGATCTGAAAGTCCAAGTCTCCAAGCCTTCAAAGTTGTGATCTTTTTTTAAGTTCCGAGTCTTCAATCCAGCAGGGCTTCGCCTCTCTCCAAAATTTCCAACCTCTGAAACAAATGAGCACAAGGCCTATTTATAGGCACTCGAAACTGTGCCTTGGGCACGAAACAGGGCCTAGCCACCCATGGGTGGCTCGGCCATGGCCGACTTGGCCGAGCCACCCTGAGGTGGCTCGGCCTTGGCCGAGCCACCCTGAGGTGGCTCGGCCTTGGCCGAGCCACCCTGAGGTGGCTCGGCCTTGGCCGAGCCACCTTGGGGTGGCTCGGTTCAAAGCCGAGTCCCCCGGGGTTTGGGCTTGTGTTCGTTTCGTGGTTCGGATTCCGTCATTCGGGTTCGATTATTCGTGATTTGATTTAGACTTCGACTCGGTTGTGTGGTTGACTTGTTCGGATTCGATTTGTTGATCCGATTCCTGATTAGGCAGTAAGTCCACTTCTGAGTTCAAGTCCGAAGCTTGATTTTGATTCGATCACGATTCGTCCGAGTCTGTATTTGGTTGAATGACTCATTGATGAATCAACCCGTTGGCTTGATTCCGCACGTGAGTGGATCCATTCCATTGTTTACGTGCGGTTCATCGGCTTCGTAGCCTTGTTATCCCGCTTCGTCGCGTGTCGTTTGGCTTCGGTGTTGCGGATTAACGATCTTGTTTGGATACGTCGCCTGATGGTTCGTTCTGTCGAATCGGCATCGTCGAGCTGTGTAATGGGACCTATAGGCAATTTTATACGCCTACAGCGTTTGCCGTTGTGGTGGTTCGTTGTCGAGTTATCAACGGTTTGCCGATTCGCTTCATGCGCTTGTCGGCGTCGGATAATCCTCTTCGACTCGGATAATGATGTTCATCGCCTTCTGTTTGTCTTGAACTATATTTAGGGACCTATAGGCATTTTTATACGCCTACAGATACCCCCTCCAAAGTATTTCAGACTCATTCTTTTATAGAGGAGTCTGAGACACTTTGGATAAGATAGGCTCTTTCCTCAATCTCGTAGAGGGATCTGTGCACTGTTTCAATTCTTGACTCCTTCAGCCTTCAGTCTATTCAGTGTTTTGTTAAATAAATGAAGTTCTTCTAGTGCTGCGTTTATCGTCTGACCATTGTCGAAATCTTGGATTGAAGTTGATGTGTAAGTTTTCGAATTTAGCTCTTATCGTTGAGTTGACTTTGAACTGATCATCTTCGTCAAAAATTCATATCTGAATATGATTGAACTCCCTGGAATCATCCTTTGCCTTATTTTGGTGAAATTATCGATGTGTCGACCAGCATCGACCTTCACTATAACGCGTTTTCCAGCATTGACTTTAGTTGTAACGCGTTGACCGACATTAATACAGTTTATACTCGTTCGTTTGCTAGAATACACACAGTTTAAGCTCTTAAGGCGTTAGAGCGTGGTGGTCCCAAATGTTGGGCTGCAAGACCAACTATTAAAGCTGATTCATCTGCATGTATAGATCTATCCCGATGTTGTTGGATGCTGAAGTCACGAGACCAACAAACGGAGCTGGTGTGTTAATGACTCATATTTATAGAATTTTTGGTAAATTCTCAGCCATCAACGGGTTTGATGAGCCTGACTACCGTTTGAATCGGGCTAGCATGCAAATTGTTTAAGTCCGTTCCGCATGTGACGTTATGCTAAAAGAGTTAACTCTTTTAGTGCTACGATATTGACGTTATGCTAAAAGAGTTAACTCTTTTAGTGCTACGATATTGAATACATAGACTTCGTCTTTCTCACGTGAAAAGACCTAAAAGAGTTAACTCTTTTAGTGCTACGATATTGAATACATAGACTTCGTCTTTCTCACGTGAAAAGACTAAACGACGACGCGTATTAGGCGTAGACTTTAAGGTTTTTTGGCAAACCCTCAGCCTTCAACGGGTTTGATGTGCCTTTACCGATTACCGTTTGAATCGGGCTTGCATGCGGATTGTTTAAGTCCGTTCCGCATGTGACGTTGTGCTAAGAAAGTTAACTCTCTTAGTGCTACGATATTGAATATGAAGATTTTGTCTTACTTACGGGAATAGACTACCCGACAACGCGTGTTAGGCGCTGACTTATCCCTACTCAGGCTTCGGGATAAAATTCCTCGTGTGTGTAAAGCACGGATTTTAGTGTTATGAATAACAACCTGTCATAATGTCGAATATGTGGGCTTTTGTTCTTTTTTTTACGGTTAAGAACTAACCGACAACGCGTGTTAGGCATTGACTTATCCCTGCTCAGGCTTTGGAATAAAATGACCCAGACTGGATTCTGGTGTCTTCTTTAATCGGTGAAAGACTAAACCAACAACGCGTATTAGGCGTAGGCTTATCTTTATTTAGGAGTCGAGATAAAGTTCCCCACACGTGTAAGGCACAGATTTTGGCATTATTAATAACGACCTACCAGAATATCGAATATGTGGGCTTTTGTTCTTTTTACTGTTAGGAACTAACCAGTAACGCGTATTAGACGCCGACTTATCCCTACTTAGGCTTCGGGATAAAATTCCCCATGCATGTAAGGCGCGGATTTTGAAGTTATAATTTTGAAATATTGTGTCTTCTCTTAGGGCAAAGACGAACCTAAAATGGGAGAGGAAGAATTTTATATTCTATCTCCCGAAACCGAAGAGGAAGAATTTTATATTCTATCTTTAGTACAGAAGAAACTCAAAGTGGGATCTTCACTTTGAGAATCTAAAGAGTGAAACTAGGAGTGGGATCTCCACTTCGAGAATTGAAAAGATTCGGATAATCCTAATTGTCGGAAGGTTTGATTACCGAAGTAAAGGTGAATTTCTTGTTTATCGAGAGTGAATTATGGTTTTGATCTTAACTGTAGGAAGATTTGGCCAAACGGGAGTTTGAGGTGACCCTAACTGTAGGAAGGTTTGATCACTCGATTTGAAAGTGGACTTCTCGTTCATTGGAGGAATCGAGAGGGGATTTTGGTTTTGGTCCTAACTGTAGGAAGGTTTGACCAGGTAAATAGTAGGAGTGGGAGGTTTGAGATGATCCTAACTGTAGGAAGGTTTGATCGCTTGATTTGTGGACCTCTCATTCATTAGAGGGATCGAGAGGGGATTTTGGTTATGGTCCTAACTGTAAGAAGGTTTGACCAAGTGAGCAGTGAGAGCGGGAGTACAAATTACAGTAGGAGTGTTGATTCGTACAAGTCACTCACAGGGGATTACTAGTGTTAAGTGATAAGTACTTAACACAGAGGGGTTTGACAATTATCAATGATCAGGAGATTAAAATTCTGAGTACTATGTCCGGACTCTAACGATAAGGATGTTGAGTACACAGATACATCAAAAGTTTGAGTAGATTTAACCAAAATAAATTTTGGTGATCCCACCGTCAATTAGTCTAATCAGTGGGGGATTTTGTGGTGGAAGACTGTGAGTTGTCAACAAAAGAGTGTTCGGAAATCACAGTAGGAGTTTAGTATTTATCATTTTGTTCATAATGATCGGGTTATCCCTAAGAATATTATATTTAACATCCTTCTGGGAACTTCCCGTTACATGAATTATTCACCCCCAGCTTTCTTTACAAAACTGGGTGTAACGAGGAGTATGTTATCCTCAGTCTCATGTTCGGGTTATCCTTAAGAATATAAGATTCTCTAGGAACTTCCCGTTATATAAATCATCCACCCCCAGCTTCCTTTGTGAAACCGGGTCTAATATTGTACTTAGTTGGATGACCGAGAAGCAGTTTATACTCGTATACTCTTTGGAGTGTGAGAAGGAGCAGTTTATATTCTTATACTTGTCGGAGTCTTCATTCGACTCAATTGAGCGATATAACGCCGACTTCAACCAAGGTTTGGATGCTATTCTTAAGAGAGAAGCAAGCATTGGTAGGATGAAGGATCCTCCTATGGTACGCACAGTACTTCGGATCCGCAGTATTATCAGCTTCCTCCTGATCTGGGATAGGTGGTAGCTTGATCTTTTTATTTTTAAGGAGGGACTCGAAAATAGCTGGAACATCTTCGTCCTTGAAGGAGTACTCTTTTTGGAGTCTCGGATCCGAAGTCTTTTGCTACCTTCGGGGTTGTTGTTGCGATGTCTAATTAATGTCAACAACTGTTGCAGGTGCCTTTCCCTTACCACGGGAAGCGAAGTTCGAGTTCGAAAGATTAGCCATCGATTGGCTCCTCTCGACCTTCTTCCTTCGGAGGAAGCGTTCGGCCTGCTCTCCACGCATCTTCAATTATTTCCAGGTGTTAGACGGTGCTATTCCCATAACTTCCAACACGTCCAAGGAGAGGTTGTTGTGACAGGTTTGGAGGATGAAGTCCTTCGTGACCGGATCTTGGCAGTTCATCGCCTTATTCCGGAAGCGTTTGACGAAGTCGTCGACCGTCTCGTCGTCTTCTTGCTTCTCATCGAAGAGTGTTCTGATTGACACCTCGGCGTCATCATCAAAGAAATGAGCGAGGAACTGGCTCTCCAAGTCTTCCCAGTTATTAATACTTCTGGACTTAAGACGACGGTACCATTCGAAGGCGGGCCCACGAAGGGTGCCAACGAATGATCAAACCATCAAGTCTTCGTTGCCGGAGATCATACCCAAGTGGGATTTGAAGTAAATCAGGTGTTGAGTGGGCAAACCCTTTCCGTCAAACGGCGTGAAGTTAATCAAGTTGAACTTCGCCGGGTATGCTATTGAATCCCACTCTCTTGGATAGGGACATGGAATGCCGGTCCTTTTCACCTCTCGAGCAAACATCAGAGCGTTGATTTTGCTCTCGAGATCTTTTATTTTCTCATCCTCGCTCGTATCGGGCTTTAGACGATTCTTAAGAGGAACAATGAGGCCACCCCCAGTGTTGTTGTATTCGGTGGGACCACCCCCAGCGTCATAGTTTTTAGTGGGACCACCCCCAGCGTTCTTGTCAACGGGAGGGTCATCAGCATTGATGTATTCATCCACATCTGAATCGCTAGCTGCTTGGCTAATATTGTTACGACGACTGGATTCACCTAGCTGATTCGATAAGGCTCGGATCTGTTGGTCATACTCTTCCCTTATCTGGCTCGGATCTGTTGGTCATACTCTTCCCTTATCTGTAACATAGCCATTTCCATTTTGAATTTAAATGCTTGTTTCTTCTTGGCTAGAGCATCCTCAACCATTTTAGTTGCTTCCTTGGTGTTAATCATAAACACTTTGTGGGATTGCCCTGGGCTAGATACCGTATTATCAGAAGCGACTGTAGAGTTAGCATCTGATGCTTCATCATCCGAGGATAACTCTCTCTACATTCTTTGGTAGTCCCTGCGTCTATTGGTCCCTACGCGTAGCCGAGTCAGACGATGTGATATGAGGGGGTCGGAGCTAGAAGGTCGAGTTAACTTTCCCTTATTAGACATATTTATTATGACTTCCGGGGGTTCGTCACCTTGAACGGAAGATTGATTCTTGAGGAAACGTCTTAGCTTGGGCTTAGTCGCTCCGTTAGAGATCCTCTCAAATACCGAGACCCTTCACAGAGCAGTTTTAGAGTAGCTACACGCTGATAATACTGCCCTGATAAGTTCGGCGCACGGGCAGTGAGATTTTGTTTCTCGGGTATATCTCTTCCTAGACTTGTTCATACCCCCAGCCCGATAGTACAACTCATCGGTCAGATGATCGGAGCAACCTATCGTGTGTTGACACGACTCCCCTGGTATAACGTTATCATCATCAGATGAATACGTTTCTTTCGGGGGATTTTCCGCTTTATTAGCATTCTCAAGAGTCACGTGTTTAGAACTACGGTTTTAGGAGCGCAGGATATCAACAGGCTCCTGGTTTTGGTTACACACCCCCAGGCGGATGGAAACCAGAGTTTTCCCTTTATGAGAAGGCTTGAAATTGTTGTGAGGGCGTGTGCGACCCCCAGCTTGACGAGTCGCTTGGGGTGCAGTCACCAGACTTAAGCATTCTTCGGTTGGAAATTTGCCTCGACCTTTGTGTAAAGGACCCAGGTGATTCGACATCCTCATCTTGAAATGGGACAAGTCTACGCTATTGCGGGGCTCCATCGGAGATGCGGAACTCAAAGGGATAGACGAAATAGGTGCAGAACATCTTCTACCTTGACTCTGGCATGGGTCAGATTTGGATGACCCGCAGGTCGGAGGGTCGGATTTGGGTGACCCACGGCTTGGAGGGTCGGATTTGGGTGACCCGCAGCTTGGAGGGTCAGATCTGGGTGACCTGTGAATTGGCGGGTCAGATTCGAGTAACCTACGAATTGGCGGGTCGGATTCGACTGACCCGCGAATTGGCGGGTCAGATTCGAGTGACCCGTGTTTCGGCGGGTCGGATTTGAGTGACTCGTGTTTTTCAATCTTTTCAGCCGCCATCTTGGACTTTGGCCTCCAAACTTTGTGTAGTTTTTTTTGCTTCTTTTCCACTTCTTTCCTCTGCAACCTTTTGGCTTCTTGCGAAAGAATTCACATGTGCGCAAGCAATACGCAGCGCTTTTTGATCCGCTCTTCAAAAGTTGAACGGGTCCTTTTGACTTGTACCCATTCACTTGTTGGTGATTTCGAGGAGAGGGTATTTGTCCGCTGTTGGGGTGCTTGGTGTTGCCTAATTTTCAGATCCGCCTAGTAACGGATCCCATCAATTGACTCCAAAGCCCTAACGAATTGGCGCGCAAGGCGTTGGCGCTGCCTTTGGAGAGCTCTCTTTGATAAATTGGATGCGCCTTCTGAACTCAACTCCTTGATTGAGGAGGAGTTCAGATCTGCAGATCAGGACTCGTCGGAGGCCGGAAGGGCGTTGCAAGGTTCAGCTACCGCAGCAACGTGGGCGTTGATCTTCCTGCGCTTGCGAGAAGCGGAGGATCTAGAGGAGGAGGACGAGAGGTATTCTTCATACTTCTGTTGGTCGAACTCGTATTCGACCACCTCTTCAACCGGGATCTTAATCATCGGTTGTGACACGACGGCCTCGGCAGCGAGACCGTTGGCTCCCACTGTGGTCGCCAGTTTGTTTTCGTTAAAAATTATTTTCTTCATTGTATAACTCATTACAACTTTGATCATTACAATAAGTTCAAAAAAGGATCGGTCTTTTTATAAGACATTTACATAATGAAACTAAAAGATACAATTCTCTTAAAAATAAACACAAGATCCGTTTATCGTCTCCTGCTTACGTGTGTGTCTTCGCCTGTGTCGGGGTTTATCTGTGGACCACCTTTGATCAGATCCGGTTGCTAAAAATTTGGTAGAGCTCCTACCTTACCAAGGAGGTATTTGCTTAAAGCGCTAAAATCGACCAAGCGAAATCAGTAGCTCTTTTCGAGATTAAGACGAAGCCTAATCTCGAGGAACAGATGGGAATAGGCTTCAAATCTTTCGAATTGCTCCTTCTTTATACCAGGATCTCGCTAGCCCTCACTGAAATTTGTGCTCCCTTGCTCTCCAACTCGGCAGTACCTCTTCGTCTTGATAATTAATTCCCCCCGCTAAAAGGAAGCCCCCCGCTGAAAGGAGGCCCTAGGCTTGTATTTATAGGGCTCCGGATGCGGGTTTTGGGATAAAAATGATGGATTCCTCCTTATCTTCAGTTAATAACTGATTAACCATATTTAGAGATAGGATTTAAGCAGTTAGGAACCTCTGGAACTGAAAAGATCTTGTGAAAACCCGTCAAAACCGTCAAAAACGTGTTTTCGGGTCAAATCTGTGTGAAGGGGCGCGGGGTAGCATGATCCGACCCGTGCTTGCGCGGGTCGGACGCATCCGACCCGCGCAGGCGCGG
>NC_033800.1:117778251-117797116 GCF_001876935.1 Asparagus officinalis
GGTCACGCGCGTGCTTTTTTGGCCTTTGGTGTTTTTTGGTTTTCCGGGCCTTGTAGTTTCTCCCGTTTCGTTTACTCGCCCGTCGTATTGACTTGTATGCTCCACGCTAGTTGATTGACACATGTTGATTGACACCAGCGTGCTGATTGGCGTGCGTGTATTAACTGACGCGCGCGAGCTGAATGATGCGTGCGTGTTGAACGATGCGCGCGAGCTGATAGACGCACGCGAACTGATTGACACACGAGAGTTGAATGATACGCACGTGCTAACTGACTGTTGCGCGTGTTTGGACGCTTTGAGTTGATTGACGTGTGCGGGCCACTTGGCGTTTGCTGTTGTGGTGGTTCATTGTCGTGTCATCAATGGTTTGTCGATTCGCTTCATGCGCTTATTGGCGTTGGATAATCCTCTTCGACTCGGATAATGACGTTCATCGCCTTCTCTTTATCCTGAGCTGTATTCGGGGACCTATAGGCATTTTTATATGCCTACACTGGAAATCAACGTCCCCATCACAAGAAAAGATCCCACATAAGCAGCGAGAGATAAAAATGTTCGTTGTGTTTATTTGAAAGAAAAATTTAATCTTGTGTTGAAAGTCGTATAAAAAGACTGTTTCTTTGAGTTTGTTGTAACGCCTAAAGTTGTAATGAACTCATCAACGAAAACAATTTTCACACCAAACATCTACTATTCATCTTGTTTTCCCAAGATTTCCTTTCCACCGAAGTGTCTCAAAATGCCGTGAGCTCGGTTCGAATGCAAAAACAAGTCCCTCTTGTACCTCCCACCAAAATCAGAATGAAGTACCTTTACCTTTCTACCAATCTCACACTTCTTCAATCTGTTAGAGACTAATAGGACTTTATTCAAAGGAGATTTGATTGTAACCTAAACACGCCTAGAACAGCTACCAACAAAGAAAACCAAATATCTATTACCTCCCAATGATGTCTCCTTAGAAGGCCCCTAAACATCTATGTGAACTCCACCTAAAAGACCCTTAGTGCGGTGAATAGAGATGTCAAACTTCACCTCGGTCTTCTTGCTCACATCAAAGTGTTCATTGGACTTCAAATTGCAGGTCTATGCACCCATCTCTAAATTAATACTGGAATGACTAAACTCCAAATGTCGTAGTCTAATCGAATCAACAGAAGTCGCCAGCTCTCTACCTGTCACCGAACTTCTAACAAATAGTACAGGTTATTCCTCCTGACGCCCTTCATCATAATCAAAGAGTCTTTTACGATCTCGAGAACCATGTCCTATACACGAACTTTTAGACCCTCTCCAACCAAAGCTCCAATTGAGATCAAGTTCTTCCTCAAGGAAGGAATATATCTCACACTATATAAATCCCTAACTGTCCCGTCAAACATCTTGATGCGAATTCTTCCTATCTTAAGGATCTGGCATGTATGGTTGTCACCCATATACACCTCACCACTATCCAGCTTCTCAAAACTAGAGAACCATTCCATTCTAAGGCACACATGATAGGTCGCACCACTATCCAACATCCACTCGGATTCCTCCGAATAGCTACCTGTAGGACTGATAGAAAGCGAATAAATAGAAGTATCACAAATATTACCATCCGATATAACGATGTTTGCTTCTGATGATGGTTTCTTCTCTTTTCCCTTCTACTTATTCTTCATCCATTTGTCGAGCTTTGGACAATCTTTCTTCTAATGACCAGTCTCCTTGCACCAAGCACACTAATCTTTTCCAACTATAGAATGTCTTACTCTAGACTGTGACTTCCAATTCTTTCGGTTTGGATTCTTCCCTCTTGCAACCAACGCCTTCGCTACTATGTCACTTATAGACTCCTTATCTTTCTTTCGAAGCTGATAGTTCACAAGTGCAGTGGTGACCTCACTATACGAAAAAGATGCATTCTCATTGATAAGAGTAAGGATGGAAGTCTCATATTCCTCGTCAGGTAAGGAACTCAACAACAACAATGCCTTGTTCTCATCTTCAATCATAATATCTACATTCGTCAAATCTGCAAGAAGCTTCGTGTAGTGGTTCATGTGATCACCAATGGAGGTTCCTTTCTTCAATTAAAAGCGATAAAGTCTCCTCTTCAAATGCAAGCGATTTTCCACACTCTTGGTCAAATACTTTCTCTCAAGGATCTCCCAAATCTTCTTAGCTGAAGTCTTATTAATCACATTATACTTTAAATCTTGAGTCAAACAAGACCTAATCGCACCACATGCCGTTCGATTCATATTCTTCCAAACACTTTCATCAATATCATTTGGTTTGCCATCTAATTCCAAAGTATCTTCCAAATTTTGCGTGTTGAGCGCATTCAAGACTTCACATCGCCAAAGCCTAAAATTATTAGTGTCATTAAACTTCTCTACGTCTACCTTCATAGAGTGAATATTCAAACTTTGGACGATCTTCACACCAGAAGTACCCTCCACAAGTCCTTCTTTCCACGTCATAATTCCTCAACGCACCAATAACCAAAATGGAACAAACGAATAATAGATCCAAAACTGAGAAAAGATAGAATTTTTACCAAAAAGATCTCACCTTTAACTCCGAACAAAGCCCTAGCCAAACTTCCAAAGTGTTCTACTCCTTCAAATAGCCTAAGCGTAACCTGAGCTCTTATACCACTAGTTGTGCACGGCGAAACAAATACAAACGCCGAGAGAGAAAGTCAAAACAAACCAAAATAACAGTACCAACTCAAACACAAAAGTTTAATGTGGTTCGGAAAATTGCCTATGTCCACGGGGTAAAAAGGGATGAGTTTCCACTATAGAGAAAGAGAGTACAAAATAGAGATTACAAGATCACTCAACTAACCTCTCAAACAAATCTCTCAAACTAAATCCTTAAACAAATTGCTTAGAAAGATCTCTCTTTTCTGTACTCAAAATCACCTTCAACCTACCCAATCAATCGATAGAAAACCCTAAAAAAACATGACTCTATTTATAACAAAATATAATCCTAAACAGATTAGGATTCTAAAAATGAGTTTGCCACACCAGGGTATGGCAGACACCACACACATGACAAACATGGCAGATTCTACCACACCTATAGAGTCTGTCTTGCTTATTTTTTTACGTTTTTCTTAATTCTTTTCCTTAATTCCTTCGCTGTTTTCACAGTTCTAATGATAATTTCTAAAACATCACATATAAGCTTAAACCTGAAAAAAGTCATTGCTTCACTGATTCATTTCTCAAAATTTTCCAAATTCTCCATATTATAACTCGAGAATGTTATAAAATTTCTTCGCTCGAATAATTTATCAAAAGGGTGGGATCCTATATCTCTCTCATATTCCCGATTTGTGTACATTTAATACCCATGTATTTCCATGTTAGTCTAAAGTGTAGACCTAAAGTTGAAGCCAAAGCTAGAATCACGAAGAACATAGTCCAAAAAGTCTAGGAGAGTTGCCAGTCAACCTGGCGGTCGACCCCGAGTCAGCGGCCGACCGCGCCAACCCTGTAATGTTTTCTACTCTCGGGTTTTGGTTCGGTCGACCTCCATAGTCGACCACGATACCTGTGTGGTCGACTACCACGATCGATCACGACGCTATTTGTCAGATTCCTTATGAGTTTAGGAAATCTGTTTGGGCGGGGTTTGATATAAATACCCAAATATTTTTAGGGTTTGAAAAGCATCAGAAAACCATCAAAAGAGAGAGCTTTTGACAGAGAGATCTCAGAGAGATAAAACCCTAGTTTGAGAGCTTGTATTTCTTCTTTAATCAATAAAAGAATTGTGTGGTGTGGCTCCCGAGGACGTAGGCACATTGCTGAACCTCGTTCAATCTGTGTGTTCATCTCCTTTATTATTCTTGCAAGTTTTGATCTTTATTTGTGGTGAATTTTCCTACTTTCCTACTTTCAACACAAGGTCCAGAAGGGCAAGGGTTCGATTTTATTGTTTTGAACTCCTAATAACAGGATCAGAGCTTCGTTCAGCAATTTGTGTGAAAGTCATGGTAGAGGAAATCAAATCTAAGATCGAGAAGTTTGACGGTGCAGACTTCGCCTACTAGAAGTCACAGATGAAGGACTATATGTACCAGAAGGACTTGTATTGCCTGTTGATGGGCAAGGATAAGGGACAAAAGAAAGAGGAGTTAGATGATGATTGGAAGATACTGGATAGGAAAGCTCTAGGGCAAATCCGGTTGTCGCTCGCCAAATCAGTAGCCCACAATATCTTAAAGGAGAAGACGACGGTGGGGTTTATGGAAGCACTCGTGAATATGTACGAGCAATCGTCGGCAGTAAACAATGTACATCTCGTCAAGACTCTTTTCAACCTCAAGATGGCAGAAGGATGATCCTTCACGATGCACCTCAACGAGTTCAACACGATTGTTGATTAGCTTATCTCCGTAGACATCACGTTTGATGACGAAGTGCAGACCCTACTGTTACTATCGTAATTGCCGGATAGTTGAGCAGGTTGTGTGATGACAATCTGCAATTTGGTGGGGAAGGAAAAGTTGAAGCTGAGTGAGGTAGTTAGTATGATTCTATCTAAGGAGGTTAGAAGGAAATCGTCCAAATCAGAAGGTTCATGTTCAGCCCTAAATTTTGAGCAAAGAGGCAGAAGCTATAAGAAAGGGAACCAAAATAGGAATCGGTCGAAATCAGTAAAGAAGAGGTTGAACTCGAAGGTTAGGCTTATTAAAGGGAAGTGTTGGAACTACGGTCAGGAGGGCCATATGTCTTCAGTCTGCAAGAGTCTAAAGAAGGATACGGGTGAGCAGGAGGCTCATATCGTGTAGGATGCCTTGATCCTTGTTATGGATAACGACTCGGATTCTTGGGATATCGACTCAGGAGCCTCTTTCCACGCCAGTATTAATAGGAAGCTTCTCTAGAATTATGTAGCAGGGGACATTAGTAAAGTTTATTTGGGGAATAACGAGCCTTGTAATATTTTTGGAAAGGCTGAAGTTCAGATTTAGATAAAGGGCTCTAAGTGGACCTTGAAGAACATGAGACACATATTGAAGCTGAAGAGGAATCTTGTTTCGATGGGACAGCTTGGAGCAGAAGGCTATGTTTCAACATTCACAGGGGATTCATGGAGAATCTCTAATGGTACGATGATAGTTGCTCGAGGCAACAAACTAGGGACTCTCTATCTCACCTTACATGTGAGTGACACCCTTACAATTGCAGCTGGGAAAGAGAGTACAGATTTGTGGCACAACAGACTAGGGCACATGAGCGAGAAGGGGATGAAGATCTTACATCCACAGGGAAAGCTAACCGGGATCGACTCCATGGAAGTCGGAGTTTGTGAAGACTGTATATTTGGGAAGCAGAAGAGGGTTAGTTTCCAGAAGGGTGGAAGGCCACCTAAGGCTTAGAAGCTAAAGTTGATTCATACAGATGTATGGGGTCCAGCCAGTGTGTCTTCTTTTGGCGGTTCGAGATATTATGTCACCTTCATCGAAGATCACTCGAGGAAGGTGTAGGTCTACTTTATGAAGCACAAGTTAGATGTGTTCGGAGTCTTCAAGAAGTGGAAGACCATGGTGGAGAACAAGACAGATCTAAAGGTGAAGTATCTAAGATCAGACAATGGTGGAGAATACGAGCTGGAGGAGTTCAAGAGGTTCTGTGCTACAAATGGTATTCGTTTAGAGAGGACTACTCCAGGGACGTCGCAGCAGAACGATATTGCAGAGAGGATGAACAGAACCTTGACGGAGTGTGCCAGGAGCATGCGATTACATGCATGTCTGCCTAAGACATTTTGGACGGATGAGATGCATATGGCAACTTACCTTATTAATCACGAGCTATCAGTTTCATTAGATTTTGGGATTCTAGAGGAGGTTTGGAGTGGAAAGAAGATAAATCTCTCACACTTGTGGGTATTTGGCTGCGTGGCTTATGTTCATATCAGTGATCATATCAAAGACAAGCTAGAAGCTAAGTCACAGAAGTACACATTCATTGGATACAGCATTGATGAGTTCAGGTATCGTCTTTTGGATAAGAAGAATAGGAAGGTCATCAGAAGTAAGGACATGATATTCAATGAGGAGGTGATGTACAAGAACAGGGAAAATGCTAAGGATAGCCAAAGTAGTGGGAGCAACACTACGGATACAGGTGGATCCGAGTACATGGACTTAGAGGAACTTCTAGATATGGTTGATGATGTTTTTTCTGACCATAGAATGGAAGAGGCTCCAGGTACAGAAGCAACTACCCAGGGCGTGGAGCTTAGGAGGTCATCCAGGGAGGAGATGGATTCTCTACTCACTAATGAGATATGAGAGTTAGCCCAGCTACCTGCACAGAAAAAGACCTTACATAACAAATGGGTCTACTGGGTCAAGCAGGAGAGTGATGGAAGTAAGAGATTCAATGCCAGATTAGTAGCGAAGGAGTTTCAACAGTGGTAATGAGTGGACTACATGGAGATATTTTCCCCTGTCGTGAATCTTACAACCATCAGAGTGGTGTTGAGTTTAGTAGCTGCAGAAGACCTCTTTCTTGAGTAGTTAGATGTGAAGTCTACCTTTCTTCATGGTGACTTGGATGAAAAAATCTACATGAAGCAGCCTGTTGGCTTCATTGAAGAAGGAAAGGAAGAGATGGTGTGCAAGCTCAAGAAGAGCTTTTATGGTTTGAAACAGGCTCCGAGACTGTGGTACAAGAAGTTTGATAACTTCATACAAAATAGTGGCTACAGAACATGCAATTCGGATTATTACTGTTACTTTAAAAGGTTCGAGTCCAGCTTCATTATCTTGTTATTATATGTTGATGACATGTTGGTAGCAGGACCGTATTTAAAAGATATAAACAGTTTGAAGAAGCAGCTAGCAAAGGAGTTTACAATGAAGGATCTGGGTATAGCAAAGCAGATTCTAGTGATGTGAATCAATAGGGATGAAGCTGAAGGGACGTTGAGATTGAACCAAGCTGAATACATTAAGAATGTACTTTAGAGGTTCAACATGCAGAATGCTAAAGTTGTTAGCATGCCCCTTGGAAGTCAGTTCAAGCTATCTAAGGATCAATCACCTAAGACAGATGTAGATAGAGAGTATATGAGCAGAGTACCATATTCAGTGGCTATTGGGAGTCTCATGTACACGATGGTTTGCACGAGGCCGGACATCACCCATGTAGTGGGAGTTGTGAGAAGGTTTGCAAGCAATCCAGGGAATCAGCATTAGGAGGCCGTGAAGTGGATATTGCGGTACTTGAGGAGAACAATGAACAAACCATTATGTTTCAGGAGGAAGGAGTTGGTGCTGCAGGGTTACGTGGATACGGACTTCGCTAGTGATCATGATACGAGGTGAAGTACCACGGGGTATGTTTATACCTTAGCGTCGACAGCAGTGAGCTGGGTCTCACTTCTATAGAAGATTATGACTTTATCTATAACTAAGGCTGAGTATGTCACGGTGACTGAAGCTAGCAAGGAAATGATCTGGTTGAATAGGTGCTTGGAAGAGTTGGATCTGAAGCAAGGGAGAGGAGTTCTTTATTATGATAGTCAGAATGCTATACATCTTATCAAGAATCTAGTATATCATGCCAGAATGAAGCACATCGATGTCAAATATTATTTTATATGCTCGCTAGTTGAAGACAGAAAGTTATACTTAATGATGATTTTAGTGAGTCAAAATCCGACGGACATGTTGACGAAGGCAATCACCATTGAGAAACTGGAGTAGTGCACAACTTCAGTTAGCCTTCACGAGTAAAAGACGAAGGCGTAGCCACACTACGAGGATCGGAAAGATCGTCGGGATATTATTGATTGAAGAAAGGATTTTTCTAGGGAGGAAAAGATACATGCGAAGAAGGGGAGAGTTTGGGTGAACTCACTGATGGCACTTTGGTCTCCAAATGAGAGATTATTAGTCTAAAGTGTAGACCCAAAGTTGAAGCCAAAGTTGGAATCACAAAGAACACAGTCCAAAAAGTCTAGGAGAACTGCCAGTCAGCCTGGTGGTCGATCGCGAGTCAGCGGCGGTCGACCGCGAACATGCACAGGAGTCAGGGAGAGGTTGGAGCTGAAGGCAGTCGACCGCGACAACCCTATAACATTTTCTGCTCTTGTGTTTCGGTTCAGTCGACCTCCGTGGTCGACCGCTATACCTGCGTGGTCGACTGCCTCGGTCGACTACCTCGGTCGACCGTGACGCTGTTTGCTAGATTCCTTATGAGTTCAGGAAATCTGTTTGGGCTGGGTTTGATATAAATACCCAAATGTTTTTAGGGTTTGAAAAGCATCAGAAAACTATCAAAAGAGAGATCTTTTGACAGAGAGATCTCAGAGAGATAAAACCCTAGTTTGATAGCTTGTATTTCTTCTTCAATCAATAAAAGAATTGTTTGGTGTGGCTCCCAAGGACGTAGGCACGTTGTCGAACCTCATTAAATCTGTGTGTTCGTCTCCTTTATTATTCCTGCAAGTTTTGATCTTTATTTGTGGTGAATGTTTCTACTTTCCTACTTTCAACACAAGGTCCGGAAGGGCAAATGTTCGATTTGATTGTTTTGAACTCCCAACATTCCATGCACTAATAATGTCTTGTAGATTTAATAAATAATCAGGAGGATAAATCCTCTAATTATAAGGCACACACTAGTTTATTATCTTCCTTTTTTCTTCTTCAAAATGAAAATATCCATTATCAATAAGAGCAACAACATCCTCCTATACTCCAAATCTATTCAATCTAGAATAATTTACAAAATTTAGTACAAATATGAACTGGCCATCCAACTCTGGATAATTCTATTCACCATTATTTGCCTACTAGAAATTACTAGTTCTTCACCATACATCAAGGTATCAAGCGCTACTACTATCAATGTCAGAGCTAATCAATTCTAACGCTAGACTACACAGAAAGTCATGTATCCAAATCCGTCAATATATCAGATCCCTTGTCCAACATACTAACATCATCATATTATTCAATATATCCAAAGATAAATGCCCCAACTTATAACAGAATCAACACTTAAATAAAGTAATTTGTCATATCATTGATGATTATACTTTTCAATGGACTCTCAATTATATCACCATAATCCAAAATCCTCGCTTATCACTAAATAATCTTCAACTCCAATCCAGATCTATAACTTATGTTCTGATACCATCTTACTATTACGCCCCGAAACTACAGCGAAATTTCATAAATACGGGTTATACGATAGCAGTAACATGTGCACAAGACAAGTCTCATACACATGTCAAGCCTGACACTACATACCACATAGCTTGTCAAAAAAATATAAAATCGAATGCTGATAGTAGTTAAGTTCAAAGATATACATAACCAGTATTTTCAAACCAAAATCTCACCATCATTACCATTTACCTAACACAACAATGCAGCTCAACTCGATGATTGGCTGGCTGGTTTTATTGGTCCAGCTGACTGCCCAATGATCTAGCCGCCTGGTCTTCAATTCCAGCCGCCTCTGAGAAAAATACGGAGTCTCATTTTCTGTCAGGCAGTTTCCAGCTGGTTGCCATGTAGCCGGCTGATTGAAGTATTAGCTATAGACATCAGTATCATCCTGTAGATCACGTCGAGAACTTTTTAAAACATGAAAATAGAAATTCTGATTACCGAGTTAAAAGTTAGGCCCGAGCAAGTTTTCAGCTTTTCGTGCACGTTTTTAGCTTGCTCGTGCGTGTTTTCAGCCGTCCGCTTTAAATTCCAGCCGTCAGGTTCGAGTTCAGTCGCCTAGATTTTTCTTCAGCTGCCTCTGTAATGATGTTCTAAAAAATGCTTCTCTGTTAGGCTGGTTTTAGCCGCCTAAAATCTATGACCAGCCGACTGGTTTTGTTGCTGAGTGTTTCGACCCTGTCTCACTAAAAAACTCATATGTTGAGCTATACACCTTCAAATCGAGTTTTGTTTTTTTATTTAGGTTTGTAACAGAGGAACTGTAGGATGTAAAATGGATCTCAAAGATTTGTATTAATTGAATTGTCTGTTACAAATCAAAATCGATTTCACACAGAAGCGAAGAGAATGAATCTAATCTCTCATTGTTTAACGTGGGTTCTTGGTAGTGATAGGATGCCTCCCTCGATACTCGTATCGAGTTTGCTTTCCTTGGACGATTTGACCGAGATTGTGAACAAACTTCAGCGCATGGTAGAAGCTTGATTAAAAGAGTTTGAACACCCGACCTTTAGAATTAAGGCCGAATGTAAAGAAAATGCAATGTTCGGTTCTTCTATCTCCAAGAAGTCCGATTGCCAAGAGTTCAAAAGTTCAGATCCAAAAGTCCGAAGATCCCTCTCTGTAGCCGAATATGGCTATTTATAGAGAAGGATGGTTGTAACCAACCCCTTAGATCATGGGAAGTGGGCGTAACCACCTCCACAATTCAAGTAAGTAGTTTTTTAACCGCTTAGGCGAGCTCGTAGGCGAGCTTGCAGGCGAAGTTGGCGAGCATGCGAGCTTGCAGTCGAGCTAGACGAACATGCGAGGTTGATAGACGATAGCAATAACCATTTCTCAGAGGGAGGCTTTCCTTTACAATGCCTTTTGGTAACATGCTACAACAAAAAGCTCAGCCTATATGCAAGTTACGCCAGATCTAAAATAAAAAAAATAATAGGGTGAGCTAAAGCTCAATGAGAATATTTTCTACTAGAGTTCCTAGATATTTAACAAAATAATAATTCTCAAAAATAGTGAATTATAAGTTTTGCAATTGAAATTCTAAAAATAGCAAAATATGGTCCAAGACAACATATTATTGTTATCTTCAAGAAAGAATGCAACAATTTAGATTCCCTTCTTATGTGCAAACTAAATATACTATAATATATTCTAGAATCAGACCCTTTTTAAATTTGGGTAAATACTAAGAAAGAAATCAACTATTAAATTTGTGTAGAACCAAAGGATTGTTATTTTCTCAAAGTCATAGTCAAATACTAGAATCTTAAATCTCACTGAGTCATTTATGTGATGCAAGAATCACCTCATATGTCACACTAAGGCTATGAATATTATAGCCCAGTAGTATGAGAATGCATAAAACGCATCACAGAATAGATACTTTTTGGGAATCGAATGCACCTAACACTACCATAGGTTACTGGCTAAATACAGAATGGCCAAATAAATGTGCATTCACCATATAGAAGGCACAAACAAGACACTCCATGGCAGACTTTCTGAGGGTTTTAAAAACATCAAAAATCACTTATCAAATCAGAAACACATCACTTATCAGAATTTACTAAATATTTTTGAATCAAGTGGATGAGTATAAAATTCATTATCTTAGTTAAAACAGTTTACGAAATTCATTTATCTATTTGTATCAAATACCAAGCCATGAAATAATCATTGAATCCATTAAACTATTGAAACACATTTAAAAATACTTCTTTTCTTCAAAAGCTTTCAACTAAAGCAATATTCACAATTATTTGATATTGGGTGCTTAAGAACCAAAGTCCCTTATCACTTTTTGTATGAATTCAAATTTACTTTTAATATCTTGTACAAAATCAAAATCATATTATGAGTTATACTACAACAGAAAAGCTCAAATTGCCTTTTATCATATATACATGGCAACAGTAGAGTAATTATTTTTCAAGCACAAGATCACTATTATATTATAAAAATACTAATGAGAAATGAACTCACCTCTACATTGTCTGAGTTTGACATTCCAAGGTCTCTTTTGAATTTTAGTAGAGTCATCTTGATGACTTCAACATTCATTAGTGCATAGCCATTTGATTTCAACACTATCTTATGATATGAAATTACAATAACAAAAACTTCATCATCAACCTGTATAATAATAAGAAGTCAATAATCCATAACTCTCTCCATTGGGTCAAAATACAATTAAAACCCCACTAAGGGTTTATATTATTCTCTACTATTCTTCCTTCAGATTTTAAAAAAACAAGTTTCAATTATTTTTGGACCCGTAAATAACTTTCATCAAAGATAGGATGTTTTCTAAACTTTTTCACCTTCTTTTTTTTTCCTTTTTCTCCTTCTCTTTACCTTTTCTTTCCACCTTCTAACACCCCAAGCACTTTGTTTAGTTTTCTTTGGGTAAAGGGTTGTCACGCCTGCGACATCCACTTCATTGCCAGAGGTTTCAGTTGGAAGAGCTGGATCTCTGGTGACCAGAGATTGTAGACGGGAAGCCCTTTTTCTCGAAACTTTTTTCCCTTCATTTCTTTTCGTATTCTTTTCCTTTTACAATCCATCAAATGACTTCAAAATCTCAATACAAATCATACAAACCCAATCAAATTTCACATCATCATCCGAAATTTTCTCCAAAATCCAGAAACTAGAGGGATTAAGAAATAGGGTTATACCTTTGGATTGACTAGCTCTTCTTCTTCTTCTCCTCCAACAAATTTTATTCTCAAACAAAGTTCCTCCCCCCCTCCCTCTTTTTCTTTTTTTCCCTCCTCTCTAACACTATGCTTCATATCTTTTGTTTCTCGGCTGAAGAATGGAGAGTAAACAAAGATAAAGTTGCCTTCTTAAATCCTTACATGATGGTGGCAAGAGCTTACACTTATTCTTTGACCCCACAAAGAGACATAAATTTCTCACACACCCAACTCTACATAAAAAATAGGGCTTTTACATCAAAACCATCTTAACTTTTACCCAAATTGATGGATACTATATTTACTTTTTTTTTATTAATACCACTTTTACTTGCTAACATGCTTTCAATGTTACATCTATTTATGTTTTTAGCTTAAAAACTCTGTGACCTAACAACAATACCCTCCAACCCCCTCACGTGTAAAACACATGTACCCTATTAACTCACCTCATTAACTTTGGTTAACATTTGCTACCCACCCCAAAAATAACAACGAAACCCCACCACTGGCACATTCGCACTAAATTCGCGCAAAAAAAACCACTACTTTTCGAGCACGCTCTTTCTCCCCATCTCGTACTTGTCATTTTTAAGGGGGAAAACCCAAAATTCTTGATTTTGGTGTGCGATCTCAATGTAGTGTTTGTACAGAGGTGGGTCTTCGATCTCATAGTCCGGAAAATGGGATTCTTGTTAGGACTATCAATTGTAGTGGGTTTTAGTCACCAAGTGAAGGTAATGTTATTTTAACTTTTCCAACTGCATGTGGTTTGTTTGGGGGTGAGAAGTTGAATTAGATTTTTGATAGATTGAAGTAGTCAATTGAATTTTACCCGTGCATTAGGGTTAGGGTTGATTAGGGGTTTGACAAATGAACAAGTAATGAGTTAAAGTGGAGAAGTTGGTTGCTTAAATAATTACGTAAAATGAAAATACTTATTTAATTTCTATTTATATATTGAGTAATTATTGGAAAATTGGTCATTGTGTTGATTTGTAACATGTAAAAGAATTTGATTTGTTATAATTAACTTAATTGTACATTGCAATGCTTATTTACTTGTGAAATTTGTAATAATTTGTAATTTGAGTTAAATAGTGTCACGTTTACTAAATGAGGGTATTTAAATGCAAAGTATGTGAAAGTATAGGTTAATGATTTGCTATTTTGTTTTTTGTAGTGGTATTTTAATTCATACATTGATTACCCTAAGATAAGTAAATAGGGGTATTTAATATAATTTCTCTTTTAATTTCAGAATGTATGAATTTATGACCGTAGAGTATTATCATGGGGGAGGTTTGAAAAGAATAAAGGATCATTCAAGTATGTGAGTGATAAAATTTTTACTAAACATGATCACATTATTGATGAAATGTTAGAGAAGGAGCTAAAGGCTGTCCTAACAGATCAATTGCACTATAGTATGAGCAGTGTGACAAAACTCTTTTATAAGATTCCTAGAAAAAGTTTAGCACAAGGAATTAAAAAAATTACTAATGATAGAGACATCAATGAGATGATTGCTTCTCTTGGAACAAGCAAGAGGATTGTTGTTTTCTTTGTGCACTTCGTCGAAGAATATATTGGTGAGGTTGATATTAATCTTAGAGAGGGAGCTTCTAATGAACCACCAAATGGGGATAATGCTACTACATCTGAGGCAGGCCCAAGCAACGCAAATGTAGAGGCTACTAATCAAGGCACTAATGAAGCAGAACATGATGAGAATGAGGTATTTCTCTCCAATAATATATAGTATTTGTCCTTAAGTACTCTCCTAGATACTAAGACTTATTCTCCTATATACTGATGGTTATTGTATTTTTATGTAAAGGTTGTGAATAATGACAATGAGGATGATAATCATATTTTTATTACCATTTTATATCCTCATTATCTATTTTACATGAATAAATATACCATTAATAATTATTGTTAGATTAGTTTTCACATAATTGAATGAAAATATAAATAAATATTATTAAATATAAAAAAACCCCTCAAAATCTCTCTTCTCTATTTTGTTGCATGAAGCCCATCAAGCAAGTGAAGAAAATGATCAATTGAAGCCAAAAGCCAAAATGTCCAAAAGAAGCAAAATCCTCTTTATTCTCAAATGAGCTTGAAGGCCCAAAGCCCATCAAAAGAAAAAATGGACTTGAATGCAAATAGTGGAATGAGATGGACTTGGATGAAAAAGAGTAGAAGAGACCGAATGCAAGTTGAATTTGGATGCTGCATAGTTGAATTTTGAATGGGCCGTGGATTTGAAAAAAATAAAATAAATAAATCATTGTGTGTAGATGAATGAATGGGCCGATTTTGTCTTGGGCTTTTGGATTTTAATCACATGAATTGGCTTGATTTTGAATTCTCCATGGGCCGGATTTCTTCTCAAATGAATTGCATTTTTGTTTCAAATGCATAGGACCTGCTCTTTGCTGCAGATGTGGAATTTCATTTTGAAGACCGGACTTTGGACTGCTGCTGGAGATTTAAATTGAATCAAAGATGGGCCGGATTTGCTTGGATTTTTACAAGAAAAACAAGATGGGCCGGACTTAGCTTTGTTGTGAAAATCAAAAGAATTGAATTGGAATTGGAAGCTGCTGTGTTCTCTCAAGTGGTCCGGTTCATGGATTGATGCATTGATTTTTCCTAAAACAAAGGGACTTGACTTGGATCTTATCAATAGTGGACCATCTCTTCAAATTTCGGTTTTGAAAAAAAAACAAATCACATGAATGGGCCGGTACAATAAGCTGCTGCAGACTTAACAAATGTGGGCCGGATTTGCTTTGAAAATCAAATGGAAATGAACTCAAATGTGGGCCGGATTTTCTTTAAAAATCAAATGGAAATGAACTCAAATGTGGGCCAAACTTGATCAATTGATGGGCTGCAGGAAATTAAATTCGAAATTCAAATCATATGGGCTAGAGAAGAACAAAAAACAAACTCTTCACTAACAAATTCAAAGGTGGAGATTGTTGCTTGGGGCTCAAGACAAATCCAATGGCTCATATTCATTGATGATTACTATAAATAGGGGTAGAGAGTGAGGGGTTAGAGGTGTGAAAATTTTTGTAACTCCTTTTGGAGAGGAGGGCTACTCTTAATTGAGAAGGCCTTCCAAAATTGTAACTTTTTGTTGTAATTAATAATAATAATTTTTTCACCACTTTAAATTTTTCTCTTCTTCTTTTTATTGGATGATGAAGATGAAGATAAAGATGGAGAATTATTTGAAGGTTTGCATTTCTTTTCTTAAAATCTTTTATTGCTTATTAGTTTAGATTTATTTCTATGCTTGTAGTTTAGATTTTATTTTCTTGTTAAATAGCCAAGAGGATAGAACCCTCTTGCCTTAGATTTATTTCATGCTTATAGAATAGATTTATTTTCTTGCATTTAATTCTTGCAATTTTATTTTATAGTTTAGATTTTACAATTTATTTTGTAGTTAGATTTTAATTTCTTATACTATTCACCTTGAGGCTAGAACCCTCTTGGGTTTAGTTTTTCTTTTTGTTTATTTTTATTTTGTTTGATTCGTCTTTAGGCTAGAACCCTCTAGGGAATCACCATTTTCTAAGAAGTGGGTTCAATTGTAGATTACCCATATCTATAATTGAATTCACTATCTTTAATTTCTTGTATTTTCTTTTATTCTAAAATTTTGTTCTTCATTCTTGATTGGGTTCAATTTTAGATTACCTATATCTATAATTGAATCCACCATCTTTAATTTCTTGTATTTTCTTTTATTCTAGAATTTTGTTCTTCATTCTTGATTTTTTTTAATTTTGTTTCTTGATTTTATTCATTTTTTCCTTCTCACCTTATTGATCATACTCTTTTTTTTAAATCCACTCTCACTTACACTTGCACCTATTTACACGCCATTTTCACTATCTCAATCTCTTCACAATCACATTCGCTTATCACTCCTACTTGTCACGCACACAAAATAAGAACCGATTTTATATTTTATCCTACAAAACACCTTCCTCGTGGGATCGATATCTTAAATACTATAACTTGACACGGTTGTGCACTTGCAACCTTTTTGGTACATGTTTATGCCGCATCAGAGGACAATTAGGCGACTGTAGAAGCTCAACATGATGATAATAAGGTATACTATTCTATATTTGTATGTTTTAACACATAATTATTGTCGTTGAAGTTGATTATATTCAATGAGTTGATATTAGGTGGTATATATGTAAATTGTAATGATATTAGGTGGTATTTGTGTAAATTTCTATAATATAAGGTAGTATCTGTATAACATATTATGATTTTAGGCGATATTTGTATAACATGACTTGATTTTAGATGGTAACTGTATAACATATATTGAGTAGATGTGTTTTCTGTATATTCTATGCTAGTTGAAGGTGATATCTATATGAATATTTTTAGAGTAACATGGTATCCAATGATAATGAAGCCAAAGGGGCTAGTGATAGTGATGATGATGAACATGATGATGAGGGTGTTAGCCCTTATGTTTTGATGATGTTCTTACAACCACCATTATCGGTACTAATGGCTTATTGAGTATAAATGTAGTAAATTCATTTGTCAAGCTCGTTAGTGCCATTAATGGAGGATGGATGGAATATATGCTACAACGAAGATATCCAAAGGAGGAGGAGGCCAAGAGATGAAGCAACGTTATTTCAAGAACGTCAAATTCGATTAAAAGCTTCATCCGATTCAAGCTATATCAAAGCTCAAGTATATTGCTCTCTATATGAGGATATTAGCTTTCTATTTGTTTTTCTCTCTAGTGCTAGAATGTAGGCAAAGAGTTACTGAGTTTACTTGAAGCTATTGGGAATCACACACACGTTTTTAAACTTGTGCTTTTAAGCGTTTTTCACAAAATACTATTTTTCACAAGATTGAGTACCTATCTGCAAAATTCTTTTTCCAAGCAGTTTGTTTTTAGTATTAAAAACATTTTACAAAGTTTCAGAATTTTCAGAGGTCAAATGAATATTTTGGAAATATTTCAACTTGGTCAAATAACCTGATTTCAGAATATGTCAGAAATCGGTCGACCGGTCCGGTCGACCGATCCGATGACCTTTCTTCTCTATGTCTCCAGAGTGTCGTCGGTCGACCGATACGGTCGACCGAATTTCTCAACCCTTAATCGGTCGACCGTGCCGGTCGACCGATGAGTCTCTGGATGTTTTGTCAAAACTCCTTAGCTGCTGGCGGTCGACCGATTTTTTCGGTCGGTCGACCGAAGGTATTTTTCGGTCGACCGATATTTTCTTCGGTCAACCGATTTTTGCCTCTGTTCAGCCGCGACTTTTTTAAAACGGTCGTTTGCCTCGAACCCTGTGCTTTCACTTGTTAGTGATTGGCACAGTCTGTGATGAGGGTCTGAAGAAGAGATTATTATCTCATTTGGGTAGATTTGTTTTTTGTTTTAAAATGATTTAAACTCTCCTATAAAATCCCCAGACCTCTTCTTCTTCCTCTAAGCCCTAACGTTTGAAAACCAGAGAGCTTTTTCTGTTTCCTGAGAAAATTTTCAAAACTCTGTTTTTCTCTCTGTTTCAAGTGTGATTCACCTCCCAGCTTCAGTATACCTTCTCTTTGCTATAAGGGCTGTGTAAAGAGAGGTTCTTGCATTTCTTTCTTCTGCTGTGTGAGTGAGATCTGTGGAGATCTACTGTGAGGGAGTGTGATCTGTGAGATCAAACTGTGTAGTGAGAGAGAGATCTTGTGGGATCGCTGTGTAGACGAAGTTCCGGCTTCCAAACCGGATGTGTTAGTGGATTTCTCCTCGAGAGTGGGGAGCGGGGACGTAGGTCAGCGGGCCGAACCTCGTTAACACATCGCGCGTCAAGGATAACGATTCCTAACTCTATCTCTTTCTATTTGATTGCACTTCTGTTTTGTGGTTTGCTTGTGCTGAGTTTTAAATTGCATATTAGAGCCTCTTGACCCTAATCACCCCCCCTCTAGGGTCCAACAATTACAATTTGACGGCTTTCAGAAGACTATAATTTGAAGACTTTCACATAGATCAATGAAGGTTACAATCTGACAACCTTCATAACAACTGATGAAAGCTCTAATTCAATAGCTTTCATAATCAATGTCAGAAGTTACAATTTGACGACTCTCATACGTCAAGGAGCCAAGGTGAAGATTACAAGATGACGATCTTTGTAATGCTCTAGCAAAGAGACTACAAATTAGAACACAGAGGTCCTCCCTACGTTCCAAGACCAAAACACAGAGGTCATCCCGGTGTTCCAAAATCAGAATGGAAGGGTTAGACCCGCAACTTAAGCTCCAAACACAGAGCTCGTGGTGTAGGCGTCAAAAAATGCTTACAGACATCCAAATACCACTCAAGGCAAGCCGCTCTCTTAATCAGAAGGGAATGATTCAAAGGAAGCGAAACAACATGGAAGAACAT
>NC_033800.1:117806393-117823047 GCF_001876935.1 Asparagus officinalis
AGTTTTATTAGCTGCTAACAACCACTTGCAGCTTAGGAAGGTGAGGTTCAACTGCCGCTCAGAACTCGGGAGACTGAACTTAGCACCAGTACAGCCCGTCACGGTCCACAACCATGCACGAAGACCGTCCACCAAACCGCCGTGGGTCCGAAGCTGCTGACGTGGATTCCCGACATAAAGCTGATCATAGCCAAACTGGCGAGCGAATCGGTAGGGTAGGTATGGCTCTATGAAACACTGATTCCTCACCCGGAAAGTCAGATAACCCGGCCTGATGTTCACCAGCCAGTTAAAGCAGCCGATGTCCAAATGAGTCCGATACTCCCTCGGCCTCTCCTCATCAATCAGACACTCGCCGTATCGGCCAGAGAACTACTGAAAATAAGTGGAAAACGCCCAACACTTGTGGACCTGTAGCTGCTGTCTGACGTCAGGGAATCCTCGCCCCTCCCACTTGTCATTCTCAAACAACTGTAGTAGGGGAGCGGAGGGGTCTGTGGCATACGGTATTGACATCATATCAGAACGATGAAGGACGAACCAAGCCATCAAATAAGTGTACGGAAGCTCCACCTTAATGGTAGGAATCTGAGTCGGTGGTCCACTTTCCTTCCGTGTAAAAGCACTAGAAATCTGTCGAAGCCCTCGATGAATGTTAGCCACCATCACCGGAAGAAGCGAAAGTTCCTTTTTGTAGGCAAGCTGAACTGCTGGGTAGAGCACCTCCAATGGCAAGATATCACTAGACTGATACGGGACCACGCATTTCTTCAACCAGATAGCGAGGTAACCGGCTAGAAGGGTCATCGGTCGAATCGGCGCGGTCGCATGCCACAAGAATGATTTGAACTTGGTCCCTGTAGGAAAACCACTCTCAGGACTGCTAGTGGTATAAGAATGAGCATCAACCTTCTTCGGTAGATTATTCACCCCTGACGGAGTGAGTGGAGCCAGCTCACAAATAGCCTCGCCAGAATTGCTCTCTAGATTCCTGAACAAATAAGACGCAAACTGTTTCTGGATCACATGGGATTTAGCCCTCTTCGCTAAGGGTTCAGACTGCGCCAAAGCGATATGATAGTGACATGTGAGGTCCCATAAAGTCTCGTAGCGGTCGGGCATTCGATCCTTCAGCTGATTCAATTCCCAGAAATCCTGTGCATCTCATGGAGGGCCAAGCCCAACTCCCCTTGCCGTGTCAGAAAAGTGTTCGAATCCGGGTTGTAGAGCTCGCACAAAGCAAAGAAATGCTTCGTGCTAACAGGCAAACCATACATAGTGGCACGAACGGCTGCATACAGACCACAAGCGTGCAACTCCTCGCTCCATCGGCTCAAGACGTATTTCGTCATGCGAGTCCACCAAAGCTTGTCCAAAGAATGGACCCAACCATAAAACCTGTGGCGTGCCGCAGGCATCTCCCGTCCCAAAGCAGCAAGGCGATTCTTCAAAATAGAAGCAGCGGCAAGAAGCTCGTTACGTGGCGGTGCATCTAACCCCAATACTCCAGGATGCAATCCAGTGATGTGACTCCTGCTCGAACCAGGAGCTGCCTGATGAGTGATGTATCCGCAGTGAACGCTCTCATGCTCCTCCGTCAAGCGCCACGACATCTCCCGTGTCACAGCCTGACGCCGGAGCTCAGTCAACGAACGATGCCGAGGAATCTTCGGCAAATATATGAAACCACTGCCAGTCTTATGAAGCCACTGCTCAGCATCAATAAAAACGGCATCCGGATCTCTGGCAGAGTCGCCAAATAAAAAGTCGGTCTTCCTGAGAGGCTGAATCGAACTGGCATCCTTCACGAGGGGCGCATCTGTAATCAACTGGCGAAGAGCTCGATGTCCACCTTCCTTCACCACTTGGGCAACCTCTGTCGACGTGCCCGAAGCGAACCGAGAAGTGACTGGGATAGGGGAAAAATCGTCGGAAGTCGAATAATACTCGCCACGACGCCCATACACTGCGTGAGATGAAAATGCTCTAGAAGGATATTCCACTGGAAGCAAAAATTTAAACAGTTGTTAGTCTCAATCATAAAAGGAAGTTGAACTCATCCTACGAATGGGTAAGATGGAGTCACTGCCTTATAAAGGGTGAGACGATTTGGCCACATTATGTACTTATAAGATAGGGTATATCGACTATATATCCCTGCCTTATAAGGCACAATGCAGCGTCAAAACGCCCCCTTTATTGATTTTGAGATATGGTTTTGACCAAGCAAAACATATCTTTAAAGCGTCGATCCTCGCCAAGGAGAATCAAGGCTCTTCCCGATTGCCTCACCAAGGAGAACAAAATGGGGATAAAAAGGACCAATTTGTAAATTTCCAAGAAAAAAATGGACTAATTTGTAAATTTCCAAAAATAGCTCACCAGCATAAGAGAGAGACGCGCCACCAGCCGACGCGGTAGAGGATTGACCCCTCGCAATACGAGACATAGAGACCTACAAAATAAGTTAAGGGATCAGATCCAGAAAAAGTTCCTCTTTTTTGCAATTTAACATTTCTTAAATATTTAAATATTTTAAATATTTAATAATATGTTAAATTCATTTTATTTTTATTTAGTTGTCAGAAATGAAATATATTAAGTACATAAAAATTAAGTATATTTAATATTTAAAATTTAATGTATTAAATAATACAAATATTTAATATTAAATCATTCTAATATTTAATGCCGGAAGTTTGATATAAATTTTTTAATATATTTAAAATTTATATATTTAAATATACAAATTAGTTTTTTAGGACTACGATTTGGATTTAAATTTAATGTGTTGTTGGTTTATTAGGACTAGGATTTGGAATTGAATTTAAGATGTTATTGATTGTCTAAGATTGTTATTAGAACTAGGATTTTAAAATGCACACTCTATTCCAACTCTATAGTTTTTAATGAGAAATTTTCTACAGAAAGTTCAAGTTAAAATTGGTGAATTGTGATCTCATTCTGTGGATTTTCTATATTTTGTTCTCTTTACTTATACAAATATTTAATATATATTCAAATTAAATATATTTAATTTTAAAATAATTCATATTCCTAAATTACTTATATATTAACATTGAATGTATTTTTAATCTTAAAATATTTGTAATCAACTTCTTTTTTATTTAATTCATTTAAAATAAAATATTTAATACTATTTAATTTAATCACCTAATCTATTTAATATTTAATATTAAATTATATATGTTTAGTATTTAACATTTCTTAAATATTTAAATATTTTAAATATTTAATAATATGTTAAATTCATTTTATTTTTATTTAGTTGTCAGAAATGAAATATATTAAGTACATAAAAATTAAGTATATTTAATATTTAAAATTTAATGTATTAAATAATACAAATATTTAATATTAAATCATTCTAATATTTAATGCCGGAAGTTTGATATAAATTTTTTAATATATTTAAAATTTATATATTTAAATATACAAATTAGTTTTTTAGGACTACGATTTGGATTTAAATTTAATGTGTTGTTGGTTTATTAGGACTAGGATTTGGAATTGAATTTAAGATGTTATTGATTGTCTAAGATTGTTATTAGAACTAGGATTTTAAAATGCACACTCTATTCCAACTCTATAGTTTTTAATGAGAAATTTTCTACAGAAAGTTCAAGTTAAAATTGGTGAATTGTGATCTCATTCTGTGGATTTTCTATATTTTGTTCTCTTTACTTATACAAATATTTAATATATATTCAAATTAAATATATTTAATTTTAAAATAATTCATATTCCTAAATTACTTATATATTAACATTGAATGTATTTTTAATCTTAAAATATTTGTAATCAACTTCTTTTTTATTTAATTCATTTAAAATAAAATATTTAATACTATTTAATTTAATCACCTAATCTATTTAATATTTAATATTAAATTATATATGTTTAGTATTTAACATTTCTTAAATATTTAAATATTTTAAATATTTAATAATATGTTAAATTCATTTTATTTTTATTTAGTTGTCAGAAATGAAATATATTAAGTACATAAAAATTAAGTATATTTAATATTTAAAATTTAATGTATTAAATAATACAAATATTTAATATTAAATCATTCTAATATTTAATGCCGGAAGTTTGATATAAATTTTTTAATATATTTAAAATTTATATATTTAAATATACAAATTAGTTTTTTAGGACTACGATTTGGATTTAAATTTAATGTGTTGTTGGTTTATTAGGACTAGGATTTGGAATTGAATTTAAGATGTTATTGATTGTCTAAGATTGTTATTAGAACTAGGATTTTAAAATGCACACTCTATTCCAACTCTATAGTTTTTAATGAGAAATTTTCTACAGAAAGTTCAAGTTAAAATTGGTGAATTGTGATCTCATTCTGTGGATTTTCTATATTTTGTTCTCTTTACTTATACAAATATTTAATATATATTCAAATTAAATATATTTAATTTTAAAATAATTCATATTCCTAAATTACTTATATATTAACATTGAATGTATTTTTAATCTTAAAATATTTGTAATCAACTTCTTTTTTATTTAATTCATTTAAAATAAAATATTTAATACTATTTAATTTAATCACCTAATCTATTTAATATTTAATATTAAATTATATATGTTTAGTATTTAACATTTCTTAAATATTTAAATTTTTTAAATATTTAATAATATGTTAAATTCATTTTATTTTTATTTAATTGTCAGAAATGAAAGATATTAAGTACATAAATATTAAGTATATTTAATATTTAAAATTTAATGTATTAAATAATACAAATATCTAATATTAAATCATTCGAATATTTAATGTCGGATGTTTGAGATAAATTTTTTAATATATTTAAAATTTATATATTTAAATGTACAAATTACTTTTTATATGATTGAACACTAGTTATCTTCTTTTATGTACCTAAACACTAGCTTTTTTATTTATTTATGTGCCTAGTTATTTTCTGTCATATGGCATCATGTGAACAGTTTAAATAGATTACATGAATGTATTTACTTTCGTTGTTGTCATTCGTTAATCGAAATACGGATGATTTTCCATATTAATATTCAATTTGAATAATTATTATTTAACAAAATAATTTATTTTGAAGATCCTAATTCAAAAAATTGATAAGTCTAAAATTTAGTTTGAGAATCTAACCTTCAGCCTACCTACGAATTCAAAGCAAAAGTTAAAAAATTTAAACTAAAAGTTCAAGATTTCTAATAAAAAAAATTAAAATCTAATCCAGGAGTTCGGCACACTAACCAAAAAATTGAGTCACAATTGTTAGAGTCTAAATCAACAATCCAGAACGAAGAACACCCCCTTAAGAATTGTTAATTTATTGGTACTGATGATAGAGTAGGAGATGGGCTGAATATCCCTATAAAAGTAAAATTTCAGTTGCACTTGAGCTCGTAGAGCTTCGGCCATTTTTAAATGTTTGGGCTTTGGGCATTTAAATAATCGGTTGGGCTTAAAATGAGAAGTAAGCTTAACTTTGGTTTAACTGCGTAAGTGGGCTGTAAATTAATAGGGGACAATCGACAATTTCTCTGACACATTAATCTTCCATCTAAACATCTTGAATAGGTGATAAATGACGAAGGAGCTTTATCAGAGCAGCAGGAGTCAACAGGATCCCAATGGAGGTAGCATCGCTGGCTGCATTCCTCTGCATGCCTGCTGCCTCTTTCATCTCCGGCCAAATCATTTGTGCCGACGGCGCCCGCCGCCTTTGAGGCTGCCCACAGTCACAGTGTTCGTTCACTTTAAGTTTGTAATAAACAGTTGCTCGTAAGGTGTTTGATGAAATGTTCATGAGACTGAACTGTTTTACCCAAGAGAAGCAACAATGCCCATCAACTGCTTGCCGAAATGGGTCATCGAGATTAAGTAGAGAAATGCTTTTTGCCTCTGATTTCTTGATTAAATGTTTGATGAAATGTCTGTTTTTTTGTTTTGTTTTTGTTTTTGTTTTTTGGGTTACTGGTTTGTGTTTGTAGTTGGTACCCTTTAATTGTTTCGGCTCATATTCAAGGAAGCGAGGTATAACAATAAAATTGAATCAAGTATTGAAATGATATTAGCTCGTAGTGTAAAACAAAAATGAAGGTCGTAAGCTTTACTCGTTGTCCTTATTTTCAATGGAAGATATCCAATCCAGTGATGATGATGATGATGCAAGACTTTTTCGTTGGTATGAACGATCTTGTGCAGGCCATATACGGCATTATCAATCATTTGAACTTGTTCTCGTGTCAGATACTGCAACGGAGCTTTGCTCTGGGCATAAAGACATTCGGTAATGATGCAAGACTTTTTGTTTGATTAGTTTACCTTGTGCAGCATGGCATCTTTAGAATGAGTTCATATTATTTGCTTTGTATTTGGACAGCGTTCTGGCATTTATTGTATATTCTTGTGGTACTATGCAACTGACCGTGGGTATATATAAAGACTGTGAAGGATGGGTTCGGATAGCATTGAAGGAAATAGGAGACAAACCATGGAGGGAACTAGGAGCATTGATGTTGATGAGAGGAAGAATCGATGGTCGCTTTGTGGAACAACTGCTTTAGTCACTGGAGGAACTAAAGGAATTGGGTACTAATCTAAACTCATTCTAGTTTTTGAAGCCTTCATTTCCTAATTCTAATTGAATGCTTTTATCTTCGATAAGTTAATACGTGTAGATAGTCATATTAGGACTATTCGACGTAAGAAATAGCAATTCTGCATTTTGATTTTAAGATTTTTGGTACGATCTTGTCAATGTAATAATAGCAAGAACTTTAGGAATTGCGTGCGGTGGATAAGAAAGTACATTTTCTTTTTTTTTGGTAAATGAATAAATTTCTCATTATACCAATGGAATGAAAGTACAAAACAAAAGCTCAAACTGTGATATAAAAGAACAAAAGCTTACAAAAAGCTAACAAAAGTATCAAAGATATCTATATATGCGATGATAAGGAATTTTCGCTTTTAGCACTCTGGTCAAAACCTCCTGCTTAACTGCAGCGATCAAATCACTGGCATCAGAAGACTTCTCAGCAAAAGTCCTATAGTTTCTCTCACACCATATGTGATACACCACAACAGAAATACTAGCTTTTAGAATTCTCCACTTTACTGATTCCTCCCTACAAGAGACGCAACCGATGCAACACCTCCAGCCAAGAAGCTGGGTAAGCAAAAGTCCTGTTCCATGCCAGAATATGATCCCAAACTGAAGTAGAATAAGAACATTGAAAAAATAAGTGCTCAAGTGTTTCCTCCTGCTGCAAACATAAACAGCAGCTATTAGTTTGCACAATCCCCATGCGCATCAGCTGATGCTGTATAAGAAGCCTTCTTATTGCAGCTAACCATTCAATGATACTATGCATTGGCACAGTTAGAGGACTCCAAATGAAAGGAGACCAATCTACCACCATGTTTAAGATCATAACACAACTGATACGCAGAGGAGATCTTAAACTTGCAGCCAACTAAGATTATGTGTAGAGGCATCAATTGACCCCCCATCTTTCTAATAGGAAATCTCTAACTTTTAAAACCTGTTTCCATTGCCATGAATCCCCAACTGTAGGCTTAACATGCCAAATATCATACTGCTTGAGATAACCTCGTGAGCCCATTTTATCCATAGAACATCGTTCTTGGTTTGGATCTCCCAGATAAGCCTAGCAATGGAAGCAAGGTTCCATCCTTCTGCATGGAAAATGCCAAGTCCACCGGCATCTTTGGATCTACAGATATCGTGCTAAGCAACAAGAGGTGCCTTCTGACTAGTATCACCCCAAACACCTTTAAAAAAAAAAACCATCCCACCCACCCACAAAGAAATCTTCTACAGATTTGATCAGTACTTCTCAAGACTGGTTTGTGAAGAAGAAAGTCACTGGTTCAAAATACTTGAAGAAGAAAGTGTTGAGATATGCAGTTTGTATGTTTTCGTATTTCCTAGATTTGATAGGGGTCTTTTTGGTAAAATAGATGATAGAGAAAGATAGGGGTTTGGATGTAAGATGTAACACTTATATAGGCCCAAGCGGTCAAGAAAGAAAAACAACGATTCATTATCTCAAAACTTCAAAATGGTATCAGAGCTTTCTAACCCTAGAGCCGCCGCCACCTGAGGAAATCCCTGACCCTAGATCCGGCGGTCATCGCTCTCCAAGCTTGAAGTCGCAATCCAACTGGTTCCCGTCGATCTTCTTCTTCCCGTCGATCTTCTTCCTGTCATCGCCTCCGGACCTCCCGTCGATCTTCTTCTTGTCATCACCAGGTTAGGGTTTTAATTTGAGAAAAACATTTTTTCTTTTCTTAAAACCCTAGAAATTGGGGGACAGATTGTCAGCCTCCACCCTCCGGCGGTGGTGAAGGCCATTGCTGCCGGAGCCATGGAGAGAGAGACTGACGGCTTTATTTGGTAACGAGAGGGTCGAGAGCTGCTGCAAGTAGTTTGGTGTTGATCGGGTTCTGTAGTTTTTATTTTACTCGAATCTTGATGAGATAAGGTCAAGACCGGGTTAGAAGGAAGAGGAAGAGGTTAGAGGTGATGTGGATCTAGACTTAGATTGATACTTGAGGCGTAGATCAGAGTCAGATCGATGACGACCGAGAAGGAGGAGGGGAGTGGCAGCACGAATCCACTAGCCGAGGTGATGTCAAAGCTGAGTCCTGATGATGTAATGGTTCTGATGCGAGCATTCAAGATCTCAGCGGGTGAGAGCAAGCCGAAGCAGAAGGTTGAGTTGCCACCGATCGATATGAAACTCGAGGGTCCAGCCACTTATCTAAGCTGGTCGCGTCGGGTGAGGTACACTCTGGAAGGGAAGGGTCTGGAGGGGTACCTGACTGGAGAGAAGGAGGAGTCGAGTCAGAATGCACCTGAGAGAGCTGAGTGGAAGTCGACTCACATGCAGGTATATATCTGGCTCCTGAACTCACTGACCTCGCCTATTGCGTCCACAGTGGATGGCATAGCGAAGGTGCAGGATGTCTGGGAGAAGCTGAGGAGGACCTCGCCTATTGCGTCCACAGTGGATGGCATAGCGAAGGTGCAGGATGTCTGGGAGAAGCTGAGGAGGACCTACGATGGTGTTGGGAATAACCTGCGGGTGTATCAGATCAAGAGGGAGATATCGGCTTTGGTACAAGGAGAGAGAACTGTGCAGGAGTATGCTATAGAACTGGATCGCTTATGGCTGGATCAGGGTCACTTCAGGGTCCGACGACGATGCTGCACTGACCCTGTGTGTTCTGAGATTGAAATGGAGGACAGGGTTATGGTGTTCCTCCAGGGCCTGGCCCCGGTGTTTGAGCAGAGGGTTGCTATGCTACTGGCTCAGACGAGGATTCCCTCACTTGAGGAAGCGGTCTCAGCCATGATACAGGAGGAGAGCCGGATTAGGCTACAGACTGGGACAGCTGGACTTCCAGGAGTGAAGTCAGCACTTGCAGTCTCCAACTCAGGTAACACAGGGTACAGGGGCGAGACCCGACAGTGCTACAACTGTGGTGAGGTAGGTCACCTGAAGCAAGTTTGCCCTAAGCTACTAAAGGAGCGTGATACAGGTGGAAGGGGGTATGCTGGGGGTCGTGGTCGAGGCAGAGGTGGTAGGAGAGGTGGAAGAGGAGGCTACCAAGCACATTTGATGATAGCAGAGGGAGAGAGTGAGGAGTTCGTGGTCTTTACAGAAGAGGATCATGAGTTTTTGGAGGTATTGAAGAGGAAGCAGAAAGCAGCAAGTGAGGGGAAGAGTGGGGTAGATGATGCATCCACCTCGTCTTCATCCAGGGGTAACCTTGCTTCCTTTGCTCACTCAGCTACAGGTACTTGTGATACACTTGCTCTTGCCTCTATATCCACCACTAGATCACCAGATTGGATAGTCGATTCTGGTGCATCTCGTCATGTGACAGGTGCTGCTAGGGAATTTTCTTCCTATACTCACCTAGCAGTACCAGAGAGCATTCAAACAGCTGACGGTACGGCCCAGCCCGTGGTTGGTAAGGGCACAGTGAAATGTACCAACACCTTGACTTTGTCTAATGTCTTGCATGCTCCTTCTTTTCCTGTAAATCTCTTATCCACTTTGTCTAATGTCTTGCATGCTCCTTCTTTTCCTGTAAATCTCTTATCCATAAGTGCCATTATATCACAACTAAAATGTGTCGTTTTGTTTGATACTGTAAATCTCTTATCCATAAGTGCCATTATATCACAACTAAAATGTGTCGTTTTGTTTGATATTCCCAATGTGATCTTCCAAGAGAAGGGGACAGACAGGCAACTTGGGACTGGCACATGGCATAGTGGCTTGTGGTACCTAGATAGAGAGGGTATGGACTTGGCCCTCTCATCTATTGTGGAGGGAGCTGAAGGAGTTGGGAGGAGTGTGGAGGACTTGCTGCTGCTCCATCATAGGCGCTTGGGTCATCCTTCTTTTCCGGTTTTGAGTAGGTTGTATCCGCCTTTGTTTGAAAAGGCTAATAAGGAAAAACTCGTGTGTGATGCGTGTGAGTTGGGAAAGCACACCAGGAGCTCTTATGTTAGTTCTGGTAGTAGGAGTTCTAGTGTTTTTGATTTGATTCACTCTGATGTATGGGGGCCTTGTCCCACAACTGCTGTGAATGGATTTAGATACTTTGTCTCTTTTATTGATTGTTTTTCTCGTGTGACGTGGCTTTATTTGATGAAAAACAAGAGTGATGTGTTTGCTTGCTTCAAGGACTTCCATAAAGGAGTTCAGACTCAATACGGTGCAGTTGTGAAAGTATTAAGGTCTGACAATGGGACAGAGTACACCAACAGGGTGTTTGGGGAGTACTTGTCATCTCAGGGGATACAACATCAAACCACATGTACATACACACCAGAGCAGAATGAGGTAGCAGAGAGAAAGAACAGGCACCTCCTTGAGGTGACTCGGAGTATGATGATTTCGATGAAAGTCCCAAAGTACTTGTGGGGGCAAGCAGTTCTGACAGCCGCCTATTTGATCAATCGGATGCCATCACGAGTGTTAGACTGGAAGTCTCCGATTGAGATGTTGAAAGGTAAGAATGAAGATATTCTTCCTCTCAAAAACTTTGGGTGTGTGTGCTTCGTGCAGGACAACAGACCAAATGTGGGAAAACTAGATCCAAGGGCTGTGAAGTGTATCTTTGTGGGGTACTCAGCTACCCAAAAGGGGTATGTGTGCTGGAGTCCTGTGGAGAGGAGACTGTTTGTGAGTATGGATGTTACATTTCGCGAGTTCGAATCATACTACTCAGAGGTTACATCACCCTTTGGAGACCCGCCCGATACAGAAGGTATGAGGCGAGAGGGGGAGAGTAGTAGTGATGGTGAGAGGAGGATGGTGAGTGTGGGTAGTATTCCTTGCCCATTTGAGATTTCGGCTGTGGTTGAGCCGGAAAAGGAGGAACCAGCTAGGGTTGAGACGGAAGCTGAGAGGAATGAGCTCGAAGGTGGTAGAACTCTGACTCAGGGGGAGTTGAGATACCGAGAGGTGTATGTGAGGAGAAACAAGCAGATTGAGGGAGTCGTGCCTACAGTGCCACCAGTGCCAAGTCCCTTGTCCCTGCCTTCTCCGACTCTTGAGACACCTACACCATCCACTTCAGACTCAGAATACACAGGTGATATGATTCCTCTCTCTATTCCTCCCACCCCCCTATTGGTAAGGCGGACTACTCGCGTCCTGACCGATATGGTTTCTCTCCTGACTGATATGGTTTCTCACATGATATTGCCCAGTTTGTCTCTTACTCACACATATCACCTGTACATGGAGCATTCATTGCATCATTAGACACTGTCTCTATCCCTAAGAGTTGGCAGGTTGCTAAGGGAGATCCGAAGTGGAAGGCAGCCATGCTAGAAGAGCTCGGTGCCCTCGACAAAAACAACACTTGGGAGCTTGTGTTACTACCACCAGGCAAGAAGGCTGTCGGATGCAAGTGGGTCTTCACAGTGAAACAGAATCCAGAGGGTCTGATTGAGCGTTACAAGGCTCGGTTGGTGGCAAAGGGGTACAGTCAAACCTATGGTATTGACTATGATGAGACCTTTGCACCCGTGGCAAAGATGAGCACAGTAAGGACACTGATCTCCCTAGCAGTGAACGGTGGGTGGAAGTTACACCAACTTGATGTGAAGAACGCTTTCCTTCATGGTGATTTGCTGGAGGAGGTGTATATGGAGGTCCCACCGGGTTTTGGCACAAACCAGACGGTTGGTAAGGTGTGCAGGCTCAAGAAGTCGTTGTATGGGTTGAAACAGTCTCCTCGGGCATGGTTTGATAGGTTCAGGAAGGCCATGGTGTGTCTAGGCTACAAGCAGATCAATGCCGACCACACGGTGTTCTATCGGCAACAGGGTGGCCATATTACCATGCTTGCTGTGTATGTAGATGACATGATCATTACTGGGGATGATGAAGGGGAAATTGCACAGCTGAAGGCAAAGTTGGGGAAGGAGTTCGAGGTAAAGGATCTGGGACAGCTCAGATATTTCCTTGGGATTGAGGTGGCTCATGGAGCAGAGGGGATTGTCCTATCTCAAAGGAAATATGTCCTAGACTTGCTCACAGAAACATGCATGTTGGGGTGCAAGCCTGCTGTTTCTCCAATTGATCAGAAGTCCAAGCTGAGTGCAGAGGCAGGAGAACAGGTTGATCGAGAGAGGTACCAGAGATTGGTAGGTAGATTGATCTATCTGAGTCATACGCGTCCCGATATTTCATTTGCAGTGAGCGTGGTGAGCCGTTACATGCATGATCCTAGGAAGGGCCATATGGATGCGGTGTATCAGATCTTGAGATACCTGAAGAGTGCACCTGGGAAGGGATTGATATTCAGGCAGAATGGGCACTTGAACATTGAGGGCTATTGTGACTCTGATTGGGCTAGTTGTGCCGATGACAGGAAGTCCACATCGGGCTACTGCATGTTTGTAGGGTGCAACTTGGTCTCTTGGAAGAGAAAGAAGCAGTCTGTTGTTGCGAGATCTACGGCAGAAGCAGAGTATAGGGCCATGGCCTTAGGAGTTGCTGAGATGTTATGGCTGAAGACTCTATTGAAAGAGCTCAAGCTGGACCAAGGGGCTCAAATGAAGTTGTGGTGCGACAACAAGTCCGCAATCAGCATTGCCAACAATCCAGTGCAGCATGACAGAACCAAGCACGTGGAGATTGATAGGTTCTTCATAAAGGAAAAGCTGAATAGTGGACTATTGGAGCTAAGTCATGTAGCTACTAGAGATCAAGTAGCTGACTGCCTCACCAAAGGACTTAGCTCAGTAGATCTAGCTAGGTTATGTGACAAGATGGGCTTGATGGATATCTTTTGCCCATCTTGAGGGGGAGTGTTGAAATATGTAGTTTATAGAAAGATAAGGGCTTGGATGTAAAATGTAACACATTATATAAGCCTAAGAGGTTAATGAAGAAAGTGGCTTTTTCCTGATTCAATTTCTCTCTCTCAAAATTCCTATTGAGCATGATGCAGCAAATCAATGTTTTGATCTAAAAATTAACATGTCCTAATTATAACTAGCTGTATATAACTTTTCTTTGTGTATTCGCAATACCAAGAGAGCTATAAGGTTAGAGATGGCAAAATCATGAAAAGGGAGGATGCCCAGAAATTAGTCGTACAACGACAACAAAAAAGCGTGACGAAAGAAGTGGTGAAACAATTCTGCTTGTTAACGGTTTGTAAGGATGTCTAGTCAAAATCTATGATGTTAAGGAAGAGTTATAATTTGAAAATTAACAAGGCAAAATGTAAAGATATATAGTCACAAATAAAATAGAAACAAAAATCCAATGACTTGCAGATTTTTGTAAAATAAAAACTGTAAATGAAAGCAGAATATATTCAAGTAAGACAACCATCAGTACACATGAACAATGATAAAAGGGCGTTTAAAATATATTGAAGTAAATAAGTGGTAAATGACTTTCAAAAGGGTTAAAAAATTATGTGAAATCATCTCATAATTCCATGATTTCTCCAGCCCGGCCTTGGGAAATAACAATACCAGTTGTTTAATACTGATTAATTATCACCGTAGTATATATACAAAGGAAAACACTTTCATCATCTAAGGAAACAGATGCAGATATTAACCATGATATCTCATTTTTACACTGCAGCGTTAAAATTTACATGCTCGCCTAGGTAACATAACAACTTACCTTAGCCCTCAAAGTCTCGACATCTGCTTTCAGTATCCTATTGTCTACAGAAGCTTCATTGTACTTCTGGTTTATGTCAGTAAGGCGCTTCAACAAAGCTGAGTTCTCCACTCTTAGTTGTGACACCTTGCATCAAATGGAATTTAAGGACATTCAGTAATATATAATTCATCTATCTCAATATCAATGGTCACCACAAGGTCAGACCTGTGCCTCAAGTTCACTTAAATGTGCTTGCTTTCTCCTTCGAGAGCGTCTTGCTGACTCTCGATTTGAGAGCATCCTGTTGGGAGAAAAAAGGTCCATAATACCATAGTCACCTAATATATGCTTTAATGTGGTAATTGTAACAAATAATAGAAGGGTAATATTGTATCAATCAATGTAGTATCTATCGATTATACGCATATGTACATCAATAAAAATATAAAGTACGAGCATATGTACATCAGAATATATGTGCCTAACAGTTTTTTTAAAGCAGAACTAATCAACAAAAGAAAATCAGTTTGGTTTGGATTCATACGCACTTGATTTCTTTTGGTTTTCCCAAGAGGGAAAACCAAACCCCCCACTTTTTGCACTGGGATGCAGAACTTTGGGCAAAAGCTCATATAAGGGATCTTTTTGGGCAGGTTGGACGAGTTATGACTCAAAAGCCGAAATCAATGAATATCCACTTGCTATCTAGAGGAAGCACATCTTATCAGGAGATTTCTCTTTTGCACTCTAAAAGAGGTCAATCACTTTTTCTAAGTTCATGTAACACCCAATATAAAGGTAATCCCTCAGGATGCAAGGTTGGGCGCATTTCTAAAGCCTCAACAATGCATTATTTCTATCTTTTATAATGGCACGTAAACTTAGAGATGCTTTAGTGCCCCTTGTAATTACTAGAAGATTTATAAGTTCTGCGGAATGGTGTAATGGAAGATCAGAATACTACAGTGCACCTTATCAAGTGTTAAGCTATTTGGAATAACAAAATGCTAACTGGGTGAGTTAAAAACGAACTAAACTCAAGCAAAAAGTACACGTAGGCGGGTTTAGGTTCAACCTAACCTACATAACATCCCTAGTCACTTGGAAAAAGTTTTAGTTGCCTGTCATATTTAACTGGACTTTCCTTATGCTCATGGAAGCAAAATGTTTCATGTTTTAATGATCTTTAAAAGCTTCAAAATATTTTCCTATTCTTCTGCTTTTTGACACACATTGATATTTATGTTGCAATTTTCCAATTTTTGCTTCATAAACAAAAAAATGCCCGCTCATTTAAACATGGAAGAATGAGAATAAACTCAAATGAAGTTCAATGAATTGTTAATTGGTTCCTCTGAGCCTCAATCAGCCCCATGGCAGTAGCAAGGCCTCGTATATCTGAGGATGAAAACCCAGGATGCTAGTTTAAGTATAAATGGTTGAAAACCCAGGATGCTAGTTTAAGTATAAAATGTATTAAAAAGATAGATGGGAAACAGAACTAGAAAGTGATATAATTGAAAGAAAAAATTATACTAACGTTAATTTGTATAAGTTGATTGTTTGTTTATTTTTACATATGCACATGTCAATGTCTAATTTAGCTTGTTTACAAGGACACTTCGATTTGGGTGCTGTACCCATGTCGGACACAGATTCGTCATGGACACGCGATGGAGACTATGGTTCAAAATTCAAAGCAAAACCTGGTTTCCCCATTACGTATAACTCTAAACTAGTTTTTTTTTGGTATTTCGAGCTCAAAACCAATAGGTTTTTGAAACCGAAAAATGAAACTCATTACCTAACAATTTGAAAAATACCCATTGCATCCCATGCGATCAAAACTGATTTTTTGTTGTAAAACCTTATTTCTTATTTTGATTTAATCTGATTCTTAATTGTTATAGATAATAAAACAAACATACAAAATGTTATAGGTATTTTATATCAATATTTGATCTAATGTAAATATCCCTCACATATGCACACGCGCGCGGGCACACATATCTATGTCCCCCTGTCCCGTCTTTCACAAATTTGACGTGTCCTGTGTCGGTATCCTTGTCCACACGCGCACCCATTTCCGTGCAACACAGGTTTCAGCTTGTCTAATGGATAAATGGATTTCTTACAAAGATATATGATTAAGCACATCTAGAAATAGAAACTTAACAAACGCAGTGTAAAATATTCAAATGACTTCAACTTCTTTTGAATAACATAAAAATGTCAAGAACAACTTTAAGCAGGGAAGAAGTTTGAAAAACAGACTTTTTTTGTTGATTTTTCTAGTCAAATGGAGTTTCAAATAAAGGAATAGAATATGATCATTTGCAACAGAAAAAGAGTTTGAAGCATAATCTTTCTATATCTAGAATTTATCTTAGAATATTAGAACTGACAGTAAATGAATTTGAAATTTTGATTAGCAAGGAGAAAACTG